>NW_019213217.1:247101-261476 GCF_002532875.2 Varroa jacobsoni | reverse complement strand
ATATATACGAACCAGTTAGTCATCGGCGTTGATCGATAGTGCACTTTGTCACTAATGTTGTTGTTGTTGTCGTTGTTGTTGCTGCAGTAGTTGTAATTATAGTTAGTATCAGTTATTGGTGGCGAAGAGGCGTTGTTGCATTAAACTGATGCAACGGCGAATGTCATACGAAAGTATCATCATCATCGTAACTATTATCGTATCCGTTAGTAAAAATGTGGGGCCAGTGTATGTGTATGCTCATCGATGTTCGAGGTTTCAAATGGTGACTGGCACCAATGGACGTTGGACGCCTTTAAACACTGCATCGTCGTTCTATATTCGCGGAGTGTGCAATGTTGCCAGGTTTGCTGCAACGGCGATGGCTTTCTACATCTCGTGCAACCAAAACATCCCCAAAGCCTTTCTTTTCCCCTTCCCTTTCTCTCCTTTTTGGCAGGGTTCCTTCTGCTGCCATACATCCAGTACATGTTATATCGACTGACGTGCTTCGAGTTCGAATCCTTATACATTACGTAATAGTATTACATTATATTACTCTTACGAAAGCTATCGCGGCTATTCGTAATCGCAGTTTTGCAAATGGGGTGCACACACCCGCTAGGGAGGAGCGGTGAATGCCAACCCCTTCACAGCTGCTCTCGCATCGAAACTAAACACGCGACGCGGTACGCACGAAATCATGGAAGCCTTGTTAGCCTAAAACAAAGCACAGCCGTAGTCGTGCGGACGAGAGGTGAGACTTGCTCCTTGACCATTTTGAGTAGATTGGTATACAATACAATAGCTATTATATTTCTTAAGTATGCCCACGCACTCTCCTTCAACACTCGCCTTTGTTAAACTGTTTCGGTCAAGTTCGATGCCGTAGAAGTAATATGCTTTAAGTGGACGCAATAAGCTACTGCGTCAAACGGTTTAGTTACGTACTTGCGCTCTTCACACTTGTTTTTTTCTTTCTTTTATTTCATCGCGGTAACCGTCTTGCCATTTTGAAAAAGTGCGCGCAGGGTTAGGCTGGTGAATGACAGAACGAAGGCGCTGCTAAAACCTCCTGACGAACGCAAGACGTTCGATGTATTTCTATGTATATAATAATATACAATAGCCAAAGGATCTTGCCGCTCACGCCTGCACTTTAATGTGTGTCATCGACATAAGAGGCACTCACAAACATCACGCCCAGGTGGACTATGATTAGGCAATGGCTGTCAAATTGGTCTGCGCATTGATAGATGGACTTCTTGACGATAACATGTTGTCGTCACATCTGTAGTTTAATAGAAATAATGTGATAATAATAATATAGCTGTATTAGTAGTAGGAAAAATACAGGTTGCGTGGGGCCGACGATATCCTAAAATGGAGGGGTGGCGCAGGAGGCGACCGGCACGCGCAGTTCTTTTCTTATTTGGCTATCACGTTAGGCCCCCCCCTCCCGTTAAAAGGGGTCCAGACTGCGCCACTGTCGCCTATCACTAATATTGCCTACATCGATCCAGACTTGGCCATGTACCATGAACGTGAATGATTAGCCCAACTGGTTACAATGCACACACACACACTTGCAAACACATGGATAGACAGTCAACGGCAGCTGAGTGAAAAATCTACGTTCATGCATTGTAGTCCCCAATGCATCAATCAAGTGGTTTAGTTCCGCCCACTGACTGGAATGGTTCGGCGAGGTCACAACAGCCATCCTTGTAAACCGATACACTCCGTACTTTAGGAAATGCATTTTAGGTGCACCATCACAATCAAAGAGAAATAGAAAAAAATCTAAAGGTGTGGCATATCTCAGTTGATGTCTGTTGGTTGTCGTCTTTTTAGCTTTTTTTTGTGTGTTTGGACCTCTGACGTTTATTCTTGCAAATCATTTTAAAGCAGGCAAAGCAATCATTTCCCTTGAAAGATAGTTGCATAATTGTCTGATCGACACCACATTTGAAATCTTTTTCGAACAACAACAACAACAACAACAACAATAGGCGTATGTCTCCGCGCCGTGACCCGACAGTATCGTGTAGACAAGAAGTTTCCTTGAACGATCTCAACGAACGAGCCATTTGCACAGTTTTCACTTTCTAACCGTATTCAGGATTACAGTGCGTACGACGTTTGGCTAACGTGTCGCAGTCACGTGCTACAAACCGTTACGGTCGTTCATAGATGCTACTTTTATGGTCCTCTCAATGAGCACCAAGTATCGCACATCATGTTTGTTCGGTCAGCTGTACAGGAACATGCTTTTGCTTTGCCATTCGTTAGCGGCTTGTAAGATTGCTACTTCTACTATATATAGTGGTGGTAGGCAATCGTAGTTTATTTGTTTCTTTCACTCCTTTGAACCCTTATAGAAACAAAGCAGAGACGGTGGTAGTAACTAGTTCTTATAGCCCCATCCGCATCACTTCCATCCATATAATATTCTATTAACGATTGCGGCATTGTATCGGAACGTCTGAACTGTGCTATTCACCAAACATATCGAATCGCAGTTGTAGTAGGAGTAGTAATAATAGTAATAATTATAGGCATCACCATGCGGCATCGACATTACTTTGTTGCAGATCTCAGTTGTGTCAAGATACTTGCATTGTAGGTATATTACCGTATGTAGATGGGTGTTTGTTTACTATATAGATGTATATTCATTTGACCTTAGTTATAACCATCCTCATTATTACGGTATAATAATATGCTCGACTGGGACATGGAAGCTTTATATGTACACAGAAATCCAGGGACACATACCGCGTTCAAATTCTCAGCAGATAATATCAGTGTGATGCATCGACGAAAAGTAATGAGCTCGCTCTTTGGGTGCTCATTATATTCCTATATTCGTATTAGTAATCAGTTCACGTCCGAACTTCACGGAAGGTTTTTGCAGGTTTCTGTTGCTGTTGTTGTTGTTGCTGCTGCTGCTGCTTCTGCTAAAAATTAACGCATCATCATGATACGCCGCTTATTGTGGTAGCGATTAAAGAAGACAAAAACTTTAGTATTTTCTTCGTCGTCGTACATGACTACTAGTACCCCGTCTCTCTGTCGGTATCATCATCCACTTGACGTAATATTAGTTTCTCGAAAATAACGTCACACTGTTGTTAACGTCTGTTGATCAGTTCACTCGAAAACGCCTCTTTAATGTCATCTAGTTATAAACGATTTTTTAGGGAAATACTTGTCGGTCAGTATGTAGGGAGGATGGCGAAGAAAGCATGACCCTGTATCAGTGGGTATCTTTTTGAAGTTTGTAAGCGTTCATCAGTACGAACGCAACGACCGTAACTAAAATAAATCAAGTCCCCGCCTCTAATATTTTTCATTTCAGTTTTCGAGACACATATGCCGCTCAAGTGCGCCGACGTCAGATCTTTGACCGCTATCCGAGTGACGCTGCCTGTACGGTGTCGTTGAAACAGCGTAATTTTTGCACCATATGCGGATCACATTCCATTACTACCCAGTTCAGACTGTAGCTTTCTTTTGATGGCTATATAAATAACTGAGGCCTTTATAAACCGATTTGTTCATTCGTGTCCTTTGTAGGTCCAGGTTTGCCCAACACACAGCTAATGTTCTACGAAAATGTTCGCTCCAAAGCACATTATGTAGACAGCATCAGCAAACGTGTACTCTTCACCTGTTTCAATGTAACTAGTATAACTAGCTATCCATTGCCATGTGTCAGCAACATCGCGACGCGCAATGCAACAATAGTCAGTGCAGACGATCATTATCTTGGCTGCGTCGGTCGCATTCATTGGGACAATGAATAGCGTAAACACGTCGCATGACCCAGACCGGACAACGAAGGGCCACAAACCCAAACATCATATTTCGTTACTTTTCTGTTTTATATTATGCTTGCGTGCTGAATTGTTGTTGCACGTTGATTCACAATACGACCCACAGTTACCGAGGCTTGATGTTTTTTGTTTGTTCATTATTTTATTTATTATTTATTTAGTCTAATTAGGGAAAATGCTCTCGGGTTTCATGGCCTGTACTTATCCGAACGCAAGGTCGCGCTGCTAACATTATCTATCTTTACTCGGTTTCGTAATCTCACTGGGGTAAAGCTTTGTCATTATTTATGTACGGTAATAATGATAATAATCATCATCATATCATTGGTAATAATTATGCAAAATGATCGCGGTTAAGCCAGCGTCACCTTGATGGAGAGGACAACTTTTAACTATGGAATTAATTAATGTATCATCATCATTATCGCTACAGATATCGTCGTAAGTGTCGTTCATCCAATAAATTGTCATCACCAGGAATATTGTCATCGTTATCATTGTTGTTATTCTGGTTATACATTGCGGAAAACTTGGATTAATCAGGCTTCGTCACCAACTCGTCATTATCTTCATCCGTTTTTCCGTTTGTAGTTGTGTGTAATCAATAGTAAATTAATAGGGTGGGGAGGGTTAACTAGCTTTTAAGATGCTAGTCGCCTATTGTTGCTTTTGCGTTCTGACGCAGTTGCCCGATGTAACGGCGCATCGAATGACATACGAAACGCCTGGCCAGCGATAATGCGACCAAGGAAATGCATCTAGAATTCGATAGTGACGATATACAAATCGGGGGACAGTCAACAAATGACTTGAGTGGCATGTTTTGTGCGCAGGGGACGCGTGAACGAGACAAGGGGGGATCCGGATTGACTCGTCAAGTAAATCCAATACCTTGTTTAGTTTTCATTGCACCTGTAAATCGGTAATGCGAGAACGGAGAGCTGCCGTTGTCGCCAACTTCGAGCCAACCAATCACCGGTGCAGTCATGCCTTTATAGTAGGAGCACATATTACCAAACACATGTCGCTAAATGCTAAACAACGCCGTTTTTTAATTGGTGACCGAGAGGAACCAGCGACATCTTGCGCATTGTGTCTTCTTTTTAGCAAACCACACTATGCAACAGGCGCGAGCAGAAGCTATGAGCTGGGTGGAAGATCTGCGCGACACGCGTTGACTGAAGAGTTATTGGTCAGAATCAGGTCGAAAGCAGGAATGGTGAATGAGAAAACCCGCCATATAAAAACGACTTACTATTATTTATATAATTATTACACTAGAAATATTTTTACTACCACAGATATCGTGACCAAGTTTCTCGTGAGCTGATCGGCTGAAGGACGAATTTGCTCAACGGCAACGCTGTCCCCTGCTTAGAGATCACGTGTTCTTCGCTATAATATGGACCCCCAGGTTGACTGTCAACTCGTCGACCGCGTCCGATATATCTGAGACTGCCCCCGTTGGCTTTGCTTATGTCCCGCCATATGCGGAAAATGGCCGGAGCAGAACATGACGTCTAATAAAAAGAATATAAAAATTAACCAGTATCAGACACCGTATTATGGTCTGGTCAAGGAGGAAGTCTTGAAGATGGAAGCCGGGAACGATTACTCAACTGGCCAAAAAGTTTTAAGGCAATAGCCAACGGCTGAATAGTTAGGTTAAGTCCGGGCGTTTCAAGAGCATCAACTACTGCTCGTACTATAGCACTGCCTTTTCATCACTTTTCACACTTATCGCTGCTTGTGCAATAGTATATGCCTGTTTGGGAAATCGTAACTACCCTCGCGTCAAGTTCAAGATCATTATATAAGTAATACAAAGTAATATAAACTGCCCTTAGCTTTATTTGTATTTATCAAAACCAGTTCATAGTTGAAAGGGCAATTGCCATTTGACGATCCTGATATGGCGTCCATATTGCGCCCTTGCGAGTAGCTGAAACAACTCGGCTATTGAACGAATAATGGTTTCGACCACGTTTCAAACCCGAATACATTAGGCATAGATTGCCAAAGAAGGGGCTATCCGTAATGGTGCATATTATTATTATCACTATCTTTTACTAAATGGCTTTTTGTGACACCGTTTTTGTGCATACGGTTGTGTCCCATCCAGGGATACACGATGTAACGCCAACGGCTAAGATCAATTGATGGTATCATCAAAATAATATGTTATCGGCTGTTCATCAAAAAGGACAACTGGGGCGCAATCGAGAGTATCCGTCATCAGAAGTGTCTCGGGTAAATATTCCCACGTAAGGGCGACGCATAAATAGAACGATATATCGAAGAACATAAAATTTCACTTTTTGGCAATGATCATTTACGTTGTTCTTAGGGTGCTTACACTTGTGGCTTATTTTTTTCTGCGATGATTTAACTTCTTGTTGTATGCGCCCGGCCTCCATGTTTGGTCCTTCGAGTTTGCCAAGCCAACAATGCTCGTCCGGCCCCCTAAATTCAAGGTGACAGCTAAAGGAGAGCACACGTTTTCGCTTTTTGCCGCTGGGATAATCATTTCAGAAAGGTGGAGAGGAAACATCTAGAGCGCGGAGGGACCGACTTTGCTTTATGCTTCGTCAAATAGGACGCTTATGTACAACTGAGCTTCAAGCCATTGTCTTATCTTTTGACTTCCGGCAAGCATTTGACAGGTTATATGCAACAAAATCATAATACATACAGGGTTCTAGCCGCTAGAGTAGTGAACTATATGAAAATAGCAGTCATAATAATAATACGAATATTAAATCACCAGCATCGTTAGAATTACATATAAAAGTATTTATGTTACCATCATCAACGTTGCTCAATTTCCGTACGCGTTACACTCCTTCTCCTAAATCTCAATGGCCACAAGAGCAGTATGTCGTACTTCACTCGCTGGTTAATTTACATTAAACTCTCAGTCTATGTTAAGTGATTACTCATGTGATTTGTATATGATTACTCATTTCACGAGCTTCATCCGGTATTCCTATAATCATGGTTCTTATCTTGTTCTTAGTAGAAATGTGCAATCAACCACTCCACATGTTGATCCGTATTATGTATAACAAACATCGTTGTCAGATTCTAATTGTTATTCTTCATCTACGATGATTATTATTGTTATCTGCGAATAGTTGAAATAAAGAGCATCGTTACCAACCAGGGACGTGTGTATATGCGAATGCCACCGCTGGTAATAGTAAAGGGCCGGCCTGCGAAAGGTGGCATAATGATAAAAATAATAATAATAATAATCAGTGATAATTATTGTAATCGATTAGTGTTAAAATATTAATTCGGGATCATCACTACCACGTTCTTCTTCATCATGGGTCATTCTTGGTCATCACCGTAATCATAATCACGGACTACGATAGATCGTCATCCACTTTCAATAAAGTGGTCGGTTTTTCGTAAGCCCATAATTACACAATTGTTTTTATCATGTATATAGATGCTTGCGTATGTTATATATTAGTGGGAGATGTGCAGGTTTGTATCTAATCGTGCGTAGATATTTGGACTACCACCGATCTCTTGCGCTGCCATCTTTTGATATATGAGACACACAGATACTTTAATAAAGGAGTTATTATAGTAGCACTTGAAATAGAAGTAACTGCGTGAGCGTTATCGTTAACGTAATAGATCATTCTTCGTCCATCAATTCTAGTTGAGATTGACAAGCTAAACAACAGTAGCTCCATAATAATAATAAATGGTGTTATTAATAATATTAAAATAAAAATGAAATAGTTAATTTGTTGCTGTTGTTTTTGTGTTGTTGGTGGTAGTGCTTATATTTGTAGTTTGGGGGGGGGGGGGGGTAGCAGTGGTTTCGTGATAGGATTATTTTTGTTAAAATATTGTTATATTTCTTACTGTGATCAGTATCAATATGTGTATATAATCATAGGCAATGTATTCGGTACTGCATCGTTTGTATCGTAATAATAAAATTAGTAATGGTGGTTATGGTAAAACAATAATGCATCATTACTATATATATATATATATATATATATATATATATATATATATATCATGTATGTTCGTAATAATAATGAGTTCACATTTGAATTGGCAAAGTTGTTTCCTGTCGCTGCTCTTGATTGAACGTTTTTTTATCAATCGTCGCTCACAGTCGGCAGATCACAAGAATCACATACAGTATTTATGTCTAAGGTGATACACTAATAATAATAATATATCGAATATAATATCTGTTGTTTGCTTTTATATGCTGCCACCATGCAATCGTATCATCCTAGTCCTCATCCACTGACAATAATAATAGTCATGTCGATATTACCATTTGCTTAGCATCATACTACATAGTCATTATATGTATGTACCTACATCACCCGTGACGCATCTTTATACTATGTATTGATAACAATAATAGTAAATAATAATAATAAGTACTAAAAATAATGATCGTAGTATTAATATTATATCGGTATTATACTTAATTTTCGCTAGAATAGTATGGTCACTGTCACATTTTGTTGTTATTTGTTTGTTTGTTTGTTTGTTTATTTTTGTTATCGTTTATTATTATTGTTGCTGTTTGTTATTGTTAAGTTGGGTTTCCCTATATATATATATATATATATATATAATTGTTGTCTATATGTTGTCTGTTTTATTTGCTGTTATCTAACACGTTTGTGCTGCTCGTCTTGATCACCACTTTTGTTACCGGTCTGCTCATATTATATATATACCGTTTGCTAATCATATTATAGTAATAGTAATAATATTATTTAATAATAAGTAATCGTCTATATATACCTTCAATATATATATATATATATATATATATATATATATATACATATATATGTATGTGTATTTGTGTGTGTATAGATAGTACCGTAAATATTCGTCTGTTTATTCACTTCGGTTATTGACTAATCAGTTTATCTCCTCACAATCATCAACAATATTATTATTAGACTTAGTATTGGAATATCGTAGAATTAATCACTTAGTCGTAGTACCCGTACAAGACTGATTTCTTGTTTATTTGTCATCGCTTGCTGCTGCTGTCAATCGTATACATATGAGTGTGTGCTGCTGTGTCCTTTTCGATCTATCGGAGGGGCGGTGTACTAAACCTAGTAGATTTGACTTCACTGGTCATCATTTTGGTATGTTCGTGCTTTTTGATGCGTGTCTCTGTACCTTGGTGGTTATTATCCCTTAGTTTTATCGCGTCTGTAGTTGCTGTTTTGTTGTAGGTGTTTCTGTTTCATAACGTACTGGTGCGTATCGATGCACAATTAAAGACACATTTCGACTTCGTTTGCCAACAGTTACCAAACGAACATCACTAAGGGCCATTATCAAAGTGACCGCGTCATTCTAACTACACCCATAAACAGCATCATCTGTCGTATCATCATGTCTCGTGCATGTCATACGCCTATCTACAGTAGATCTAGCTACTTGCTTGCTTTCTTGTTGCAGTTAATGTTACTTCGTAGAGATTGGTAGGTTGGTGAATTCATTTAAAACTTAATTTGAAGTTTTTTTCTTCTGTTGATTGACCCAGCTGCCGTTCCATCTTCGCTGCAGTACTTGGCTTCACTACCGATGATTTTGTACGGATCGTTCCATGCTCATTGCTGCATTCATCTATTCCACATGACGCTGCGAACGCCATTGCGAAGTTGCGTGCTTCAGTGTACTAGAGAGTGCTGACAGCTCAAACTTTTGTTTTTGTTCTTCTTTCTTCTATTCTAGTCCGGCTAGTCCAGCTCATTGCTTGCAGAATTATATATTGTTGTTACTGTTGTCGATAGCGAACCTGTTGCTGAAGTTACTGGTTTTAATCACCTCAATACTGGCGAGATCGGATCCGATAATTGTCGTGGTAATGTTGTTGTGATGTAGTTATCATCCCATAGTGTTTGTTGGTAACACATTGCTGCTGTTTTTATAATAGGTGGCCACTGATGACTGCAAACTGACGAGCAGTCTGACGCAATTTATAATAATAATAAAATTATTATTATTAGCAGCAGTAGTATTCACAGTAATGTGAACACTACAGTATGCGTGCGTATCATCTTAGTATTCATTAACATTAGCACTGTGTTTTGGATACTCAAATATAGAAGGTATATTCAATTGTCTCCGTTATTCGCTCGTACTGTAAACAGCCGAATGAAGAGGAGAACGTTAGCGACGAAATTACGTCGTTCTTTTGGTTCACTTGTGTAGGCGAAATTGCAGACGAAACGAGCCCCGGCTGGACCGTTTTCCGCTTGGTCTTGCCGAATACAATACAATACGGCTGGCAAATATATGTTGCCTTTGTCAGACTAAGGTAATAGGCGCGAGATAATGGTAAAGGCAACGAAGTATGGCTGTTCTCGCTAGTATTCTGTTTTACACGTTGATGAGCAGTGCGCCCGTTTCAGTACTGTACACCAAATAACTAATTAATCAGCCATAATATCGGTAGTAGTGATAACGGTAGTAGTTAATGCGTCTTCTCACTCCGATACGTAGAGCAGCAAATCGATGCACAATGGGGCGCAATTCACAGGGAGGGAATTCGGATAACAGGCGATTGGTTCCTTCTATTTTCATAATTTCCTTGATGTTGAGTGGCCTGTAGATCAATCAGTCACAATTGTCTCTTGTAAAATGATCAGTCGCAATCACTGACCGCAATAAGAATACCTTGTGTTTCTTTACAGATTACTTGATTGATGTCACTCTTGAGTCTTGATTAATGATTGTTAGTTAAATACATAGATTGCGGTTGACTAACCGTTTGCTTTACGGTTCTTTCACTCTTAGCAACATCGCAGGTCACCCACTCACTTTCACCTGCATTTTAGCTTTCATTTCACTTGGTTGCAATTGATACCTGGCAGCTGCCGGCTACTTGCTTTCGGCAAATATAGTTGTTTCGCCTATATTCTATGTGAGATATCCCACGATTGACATGTCCCAAATTGTCTTCTCAATTCACAGGTTGTCGCAAATCATCGAACAGATAGCTTTTTCACATTGATGTATTAATCGAACGAATCATACTTTATTCGTTCTAGGCGTTTGTTCACCTGGTGGTATGACCATCGATTCTAGTGACGCCAGATTGTTCGGCATCTTTTATCGAATTTGCTAGGAGACTTACACTACGGCGAGGCTCAGTTAGCCTGGCGGCGTATCGGACCACTATACTGGCTATAATCGACATCGATGCTAGTTGTAACATAAGTAGGCATTTATCTGGTTAATATTTATTATGGTCACCGTCATGATAATCGTCACCACTTCACCTTGCTGACTTACTTCATGTCTGGATCTTTCCATTTTTTGAAGATTTCTCTCACTGGATGATAAAAAGACACTGGACAACGTCAGTTGGCCTTGGCCGCTTACCTGGCACAAAGGACGTTTGCTATTTTTTTTTTTAATTTTTGTTATGTTTGTTATGAAGGTGAGAACACTGGGGTACCGATGCACCCGTTATGTTATCATCGACATTATTCTTATGATAGTAGTAATTATAGAATTATTAATATACTTAGATATATCCACATCTTGGCCCCCAGGTGGCCGTGTCTGCTTCAGAAGTGGGTGTGCCGTGTCCAAGGGCGCCAATATCATGATTTCCACTGCGGCTCAACATTTATATGGACTCGCCCGAAAGCAGATCACCGGGCAGGAATGAGTTAAGCGGGGTATTATCTGAGGCCCCTACGCCTTCAGGGGGGCCCCAAAGTGCAGCACCACCACCCATACTACCCATGGCACCCATGCCACCCATATCGAACGAAGGCCAACCACAGGGCGCGGCACTGCTTGTGGGTGGGCGCTGCTGGGCGGGAGATGGCTGCTGCTGTTGTTGGCCAGCAGCGCCTTGGACTCCAGTTGTTGGCTGATTGTAGCGATCTTTTTTGTAGTTAGGCATATTGAGTAGTCGATGCACTTCAGCTTCCGTTGGTACGTAAGCAATAATTGTAGTATTGGATAGTACGCAATGATGAAGGGCTGCCTCCGCTTTAAGAGCCTCTTCACGGGTTTGATACTGAATCAGAGCGAGGCCTGAAATTCAACAAGGAGTGCAGAAGGTAATCAATCAACTTAACTGAACCCAAATACTAACAGATAGAAAAATCGAGGATTCGATCGTTATAACACGACACACCAAGTTCAAAATAGTAGGTTATTTTTTGTTATAATATAATAAATAGTAGGTTTTGCTACCATTACCCCAAGAACTACCAAAGATTCATATCAATTAAATAACCGACCAGTAGTACTCACGCAACGGTAGTAAATTATGCTGTCTTTGAGAGTTGAAAATTTAATATTTTCTATATTCAATTGTGAATATCTTTGACTTTTAATATTCTGTTTTCGGAAGTTTCATAGAAACAATTCTGTTCTTTCAGATAGTTTGCATACCATGACTGAGGAAAAGATGGAACAGCTGAAGAGGCCCGTGTTGCATGCAAAGCGTTTTGAGCGTAGACCCATCGATCTGCGCTGTGAGATTCTTCAGAACGAGGAAGTTCTTCCCAGACGTCTGGTTAGTACCGGCTTGTCCCCCGGAAGGATGCATAGACGACGAGATCCCGGTAGATCCTGGTCCCCCGCTACTCGGACTATTCGGGTTAACGATTGGGGTGTTATGCCACATACGTTCGTACCATTTCTTTGAGCTGTTTGCTCCCTGGCCGCCTGTTGTGCCAACACCACTACTTCCGCTTGAACCGAACGCAGACCACGTGCTCGAAGAGCTGTCGGAGCTCGTCTGTAAGTTATTATATAAACACTATTGCAATGACTACGAAAGCGACATTTTAGTGCTAAAAAGATTGCTCAGTATTTAAAATGCCTAGAAAATAGTTCTCCACAAGACATGTTATACAAGGATTTTGAAAAGTGTATGATTTGTTATCGCAAAATCCTTTAAGTATATTTCTTGTACATATTGTACTTACGGAAGGATTCTGCCAGTCGCATTGATTGAACAGAGCCTCATTGTTGTCCTTGAGACCTCCAGGTGCTACAAGTGGGTTCCGTGTAACAGAACCTGGCGTCATGTGTGGATCGTCTTCAGCACTTTTCATATTCCAACTTCCTTTCCACGGTTTTCCTGGTTCGAACTCAGCCACAATATCGAAGACGTTGTAATTGTTGTTCATACTTGATTGCATACCGCTGGCCCCCGAGTCAGTCGTCGGTTGCGATTGAGATTGTCCCCCCCCACCGGTCGACTCTTGTCCGTTACTTTGTCCATTGCCACTTCCAGAGGCAGCCGTGCCCGCGTGGTCCCATTTCGAACCGCCGTTGCTGGCCTGTGCCACGCCGACACCGGCGCTTTGTCCAGCGACGTTCAGCTGACCAGGTGTACTCTCGCGTTCGCCACCCTGGGCGCTGCCGGTCGGCGATGGCAGCTTCCACTGGTTCAATCTCGACTCGGTTCCCGTTGGGGGTGGGGGCTGCTGTTTCAGGAACATCGCCTGTGCGGCGAGGATCTGATTTTGCAGACTGCAGATAGTTTGCTTGATATGCATTATTTGAACATTGTGCTTCATTGGATTGTGGATAAGGTGCTCCGGCTTCATTTCGAGTATGTCGATTATACGAATATGGCTCAAAAGCTGATAGAGCAATTGGAGAGTGGGTGGCGCTAATGGCTGGTTTAGGATTTGCGGATTAAGATAACCCGCCTGAATGGCTGTTTGAATGCGCGCCACAAGTGTGCGCAAAGCCTCTTGCGAAGGTGCGGGACCCGGGCCGAATGAATTGGGCCCGGAAGCAGCGCCTCCCGGACCGCCAGGGCCTGAAGGCTGAGATGCTCCGGCGCCCGGAGCGACAGGACCTTCATGTCCGCCATGGCCTTGGTGATTAGGATGACCAGGTCCTCCAGGATGCAGCGGATGCTGCATAGGACTGCGCATTGGCGCTTGCGGCGGTCCCGGTTGTGGTGGCTGCTGTGGAGGACCTTGCTGTGACTGCTGCTTGCTAAGGGGCGGCGGCGGCGGCGGCCCGCGTGGCTCCCATTGTGATACCGAGAAATTGTGGCTTTGAGGGTTGCCGCCGCCCGGCATGCCTGGCTTCGGTTTGCCCGTCTGTGCAAACCGTGTGACACGCAAAGCTTGCAGTGTACGATCCATATCCATATTGTTGGCACGCAGTAGGTTCTCGACCTCGTCCTTATGGTACCCCATTGAAGTGAGCACACGGAAGTGCTGTGAAGCTGAAATGAGCTCTTTGGTAAGAGGTTTACCTCCCTGTTTGGCGGGTCCTCCCCAGGTACTTGTGTCGATCTGGCCGTCGGACCAGTCCGGCGGGCCGCCAGAAGACGTCTTTGGTTTTGCTCCCCACTCTTCCTCCCACCATGGAATTTTATCACCTGCGCCTGCAGCGGCACCGCCCCACTGCAGCGGAACGAGCCTAGGGACGGCAGGCGTCGGCATATCCTTCCAGTGAGACACCTTGTCCGGCATCGCCGGGCTTCCCCATCCCGCCGTTCCCATACGCATGCCTGAAATTGAGGCAAATGAAAATTTCTCTTTATTATAT
>NW_019213217.1:0-246895 GCF_002532875.2 Varroa jacobsoni | reverse complement strand
ATATGCAAATAAAAAAAAACCTTAATTTCACAATCTGTTCAAGAAAGGTGAACTGTGAATATTCTGTAACAAAGCTCCTTTACAACCATACGTGCTTCGTAACATTTCGTTGAATTTCAAAAGTAATATTGAATCTTGAGAATTATCGGAGAGATCCCCGGAATCGATAAACCATAGTGTTCAATCTGATATACGTACGATCATCGTAGGAGACGCCGGGTGGCGGGGGCATCTGCGAGGTGTCGTTCGGACCACCCGGGCTCTGACTATTAGGCTCCCATTCCTTTTTAAGCTGAACCCAACTGACGCCTTGTCCCCCAGGGCCAGCAGGTGCGCCGCTGGCATGTGCCAAAGCCTGTTTCAGTCCGCTCCATGAAGCGGTTGCATCATGTTGCGGAGGCATTCCTCCAGGCTGCGTCCATGGCTGTGAGTGTGGCGGAGGTGGGCCCTGTTGATGGGGGCTAGCTCCGCCATGGCCGCCATGTCCACCTGGGCCGCCCTGACCTCCAGGACCGCCCCATTGTTTGTCAGGTGGAGGACCCTGCGGAGGCCACTGCGAGGTCACAGGTGAGGTCACAGTATCAAAACCACCGCCACCGACGGGCCCGCCCATACCAGGCGGTGCAACGGATGGAGGAGGAACGCCGGTCCACATTGAATTTGGATTTTCCACTTCTTCTTCACCCCATGTTCCTGCAATAAAAAAAAATTCCGAAATTCAGCAGTCTTAAGTCTAATATAATTTTATGTACATCCATGTAAAATATCTGGTTGTTCCATTGAAAACCAAAAAATAAAAGTGAAAAAAATCTAGATCTGAAAGCTCAAAGTAGTGAAGCATAAAGCTTCGACTAGGAGAAACCATCCATTCGGAACACTAAGAGACCTCTATATTGCCCTTGGAAGTTATTTACCAACAAAATAAACATCATTACTGCCATTTCCTTTCTACCTATTTCTGGACAATAAATAGTAATCCCTGATCGCTGTCTCGATATGCTCGCCGCACTCCTGATCTCATTTCGGAAGATCTGTCATCGGACATCGTATGGCTTTTAGCAGGTACACATTAACAGAAGTAATTAATCGAGATAGTTATCAACGAAATGCTTAAGAATGTGGGTGGGTTGTTCACAAATCAATGAGGAGAAAACCCGTTAGCCAGATGATATGCTGTCATAATAGAAATTATATTTCAAATGTGCATCGCTGGCTCACCTCCTATGTGTGAAGCAGCTGTTGTATGTTGAGGAGGTTGCTGCTGCTGTTGCTGCTGTTGTTGTTGCTGCCACCCTCCCTGAGAATGAGGACCCTGGTGAGGGCCCTGCTGGCCACTTGCTCCCGTCCCCGCCATGCCTCCCAGACCAGCTCCTCCAGCTGCGCCTGTGCTTCCTGACACTCCCGAGGCACCTCCACCGGGTGCCTTCGAGCCTTTCTGACGAATGCTGCATTCCCAAATGTCTGTTCCCTTCGCATGTTCTGCAATAAATGATAAAAATCAAAACACAGTTACCAACCACTTCTACAGAGGAATAACGAGAGATGGTGTTCACACTTAACTAGAGCTTATAGAATCTGCTGCTAGAATCGAATCCTACGTTCGTGATATTATATATCTCTACTAAGGTAAAAATAGTTCTCCTATTTTGCAATATTATTATTCGAAAAGAACAAGATCAATTAAAAAATTGGAAGGTAAGAACTTGCTACCTTGGTTGTGTTTGTGGTTTACAGACATGCTGCGTGCATCAGGTGCAGGGCCTATAGGTACAAGTATACTTTAGTAACGTCAATTTAATACACTTGAATGAATTACTGATTATTCCACAAATATCATAACGAAAATATTACGTTAAAATATCATGAACATTATTCTGATGCATTAAATAATACGTACGTGTCTGGCTTAGCTCTGTAGGAGTTGGCCCTCCCCACATTGGGGAGCCAGGTATGGCTCTAGACGGTGGTTGTTGTTGGAGACTAGCAGAAGTAACGGACTGAATGAGGGGAGGCACCGGAGGGGCCGTCTCTTTTGGCGAGGCTGGTGCGTCCCATGCTGTATCCTGATTGATAGGAACTTGGCCTGAAAATACGAATGACCGAAATAGATGGTAGATCCAAGAGCTATATGAGCCAGCAGTAAATTTGAACCATCGATGGTCGCATTCAAGGTATTCAGACTTAGATTATTACATTCAGCCCGTCCTGTTCAACACTTAACGTAATAATGAATATGGTTCCTAGGTAGCTAGAAAACACACAATACGATAGCTCGTATAACATACCCCATCCGGATGCGAAAGCGGCCACTCTTCGGAGATCTTCTTGATCTGGAGGGCAACCAGGAATGGAGCCACCACGCAAACCTTGACCACCTTTATCACCGCCCCCATGGGCGCCCGCTGTGGCCGCCCATGACGCTGCGCCAGCGGACTGCTTTTCTTCACCACCAGCTCCCCATGGGGCTCCTGTACCTGATCCACCGCCGCCTGGTTGGCCCCACCCTGAACCTGCACCGCCAGAAGATGTCGATGGGCCGGGGGCGCCCCAACCTAAAGCATTTTAATCGCATATTTAAGACTCGCTGGAAGTATGCAAATACCTTATGCTCCGATCTTGAGCGTCGACATGAGTCATGAGATATTTCTTAATCAACCTTAGCTTGAAAATCGATCTTCTATTGAGGTGTCAGCAGCTTCGCGAATTTTATGTGAAGAAAATATAAAAAAAGAAACAGTTTCTAGTCTAAATCATCTCATTATTCATGACAACTGAATATATGCGATTACAGAGTCTTGGTTCTTGGCCAAACTTGCAGTTTATTAAGTCCCCGTACATCTCGTATCTCATTGGGTAAGAAGTAGAATTCCTGACAGCTCACCTGATGACTGCGACGTCGATGTCGAGGTCTCGCCGCCACCCAAGAGTCCCAGCTTGGGTGTGACGATTCCCAGTTTTGGAGCGCTGAGAATGCGGACGAGCGAGCCTCCAACGGCACCCCCGGGTCCGCCTCCGCTTATCGCACTTATTGTAGGCATTGTTGTGGTGGACGATCCGGTAGAACTATTGTTGTTGTTATTGTTGTTGGACAGGCTGCTTGCGATACTCGCGGCAACGCCCATATTTCCATGATGATGATGATGATGATGATGATGCTGCTGATGGTGATTATTGCTATTGCTGGAATTGTTGTTGCCACTGTTCGGATTGGACCCATGGCCAGTGTTACCACCAGTATTAGGGTTGTTACCATGGTTGCCGTGTGAGTGATGATGACCGTGGCCCCCCTGTCCGCCACCCGCATTTGAATTCGTCATATTGTTGCTGTTGTTATTGTTGCCACTGTTGGTCATGTTCGAGGTATGGTTGCTATTGTTACTGTCATTTATGTTATGCACGCTGAGGTTGTTGTTATTGTTACTGCTGCTGCTAAGGTTGCTGTTATGGGTGTTTGCGTTATTGTTGTTCGATCCCTGCGATCCCTGCAGGCTGGGCGGAGCGGTTACCACGGCGGCCTGGGCCCCCGTCATGGCAAGCGAGATCAAATCCGGTCAATCAACACGACGAATTGCCGGTAGAGGCGCACGACAACGACGATGTTTCTATTAATAACAGGAAGATGAAGATTATATGGTAATAATAAGAAAGAAGACAGCTGTTATCACTAATGGCTATTCGCGCATACATAGGCACACCTCGTGAGCTGCTGCAGTTACTCCTGTTGCTGCTGCTGCCGCCGCCGCCGCCGCTTTTGCTGATGTAGCAGCAGGTGAGGTAGTCGTCTATTTAGTCGTTGTTATTGTTGTTGCTGTTGCTACTTTTGCCTTTTTCTTTGTGCAACAGTTTAGATACTTGTTTCTTAATTTATATGCGTATATATGACTGATGACAGTTTATAACTGACTGACTATAGCTGAGTGAAGTGTACGTTATTGTGTCCGTTGTCAACTGGATGGCTTGTTTTTTCTTGTCTTGCTCGTTGTAGCTCCCAAGGATGGTTGAAGAGAAGATTATGAGCTCAATGAGAATGCGCTCTCGTCTGTTCTGCTTAGGTACTTTTTGGAGATTAAATAGTTGTGTTACAGTTTGTAGGTAGCACTAGTAGCGGAACTTTGTCAACGGTGCTCGTAGTACACCGTACCGTTTTGAGAGATGGCGAATGGGTTCTTTTTGTCTTTTGTTAACTGACGAATAGCAAATGTCGCAGCGCTCACACAGAATGTATAACTGGTGTTGGTTTCGCTGGTGGAGGTAGCTATCGTTGCGATCTGTTGCTGTTTCTTATGCTGCTCGTGCTGATACTGTTTTGTCACTGTTATAGCTCCTGCTACTGTTGGTGCAATTGAGATCGGAAGAAAGCGATATGAGCAGGCTAATTGCTTGCTGGCGCCGAGTTTTATCACAGATAATCACGGTCGAAACCGCTAACACAGTCCTTGGGCTTGGGAGAATTCCCGACGCCAAGCTGCTGCTAAGTCGCTTTGATCTTCGGATCCGCTACGTTTGGTTTTTCGTTCGTCCACAAGTTTACTTCCTTTTGCGACTGCTGCGTCACTAAAAACCTAATGTTTGTATTAATAATAATATTATTACTGTAATAATATTCGTCAATACACAAAGCGAAGAGCCCTGCTTCGAGATGGCAGCGAGATTGGTAGATGGCTGACTGGCTAGAAAATTGCTTGTTTGATACAGTCACCGTCGTAGTGCTGGAAGGACCAGGTCAGTTTAGTTTATGGGCGCACGTGGATAACTGATTGAATAATGACTGATTACCACTTGCTGTCTGTCGGTTAACAACGATCGATATACGATGAGGTCGAGATCACAAACTATCACTCGGCAGGCTTACTTTGCAGATTTACATCTGCCAATGACTCTCAAGGCGGTGTTCGTAACGCTTGAGGCCTCGGCAGAAATCGGACTTAATGCGTTGCTATCGGTTTTTCGGAGTCACACACAGCTCCGAGCCGTCCCTATGGCCGATGACGCGGTTCAAGGACGGTTGCCAGCTCGGCCAAGTCGAGCTGTCGTTCTCAACAGGTTGTCCCAGTATTCGCTATATCGTACGCACGGTTTCGACTGCGATTGATCGAAAAAAAAGCAGACTACGAGGGTTATTCGAGCACCTCGTTGCCACTGGGTTTGGCCTTGCCTCACCTGCAATATTATTCGACAGTTATGATCTTTTATTAAAAGGCCGACTACGAACAATCAAACAGTAAAAAAGAAACTCGTGTTCCTTGTTTTCTTTACTGTAGAAAACTTCATGAGAAAAAATAGTTGTTATTTTCACTAGACGTATGCTAACATTCAACTACTCTGTAACGGTTTTTGGTATATATTAGGACATTCGGTATGAAGCATGACAAACATTAATCCCGTCTTTCAAAATGACGCTAATTTATAACGGTGCGGCTTGCTGTGATGTTTTTCTTTTGTATTCAAGATACCTTTGCGCTCTTTCAAATCTGAAATCGTTCACTGAAATATCATCATTTGAGCTTTTTTTTAAATTTTTTTTTATTTTGAGCTTTTAGCAGTAAGCCTGAAAATTTACAACTATGAGCTACAGCAGAGAAGACAGCTTGCCGTATAAACCTTGTATCCAGATCTAGTATGCTCTATTAGTAGAAACACCGTGAATTCTTTTTCCAAAAATTTCCAAACATTTTGAACTGGAAAATGAGCCTTGTGGAAAGCTTTTGCAAACGTGAGTAATTAAGAGTCATAGCTGCATTAAAAATCAACCCATTTCAAAGTCCACTGGTGTTAGCAGTTAGGTTTAATATTTGCTTAAAAATCACGGATTCACCTCAGTAAAATCAATGAGACAAAATAATTGGTCAAATAAGTGAGGCATCATTTGAGAGAAGATCAAAAAAAGGAAATATAAGATCACTGACCCATTATGTATCACTTTATGTCTTTCAATAAAAAATGAATTCAAAATAGTGTCATCTACTCCAGCTTTATGATTACTGGTTCGTCTATCGCTATTGAAATGTCCAATCAACAAGGAAGAAGGAGTTTTGCATTAAACTGCCAAGGTTAGTAAACAGAAGTAAACCACTGCATGGCAACGCTCGACCTCATACCACAAGAATTATATCAAGAAGAAAAAGTTATAAGCTTTTTGTCGTCGACCATATGAGCTACACATCGCTCAAACGGATTGCAATTTTTTAAAAATCTTGATAATTTCTGAATAGGAAACGTATTCAAATGTCTGTAAGATGTCAAAATCGTTTTTCGAGATTTCGTAAATTCTCATATCCCAGACTTATACAGTAGTGAGTTAAATAACCTACCATCCGGTCAATTGGAGGTCATACGTAAAAAGTGGTGTCTGCTTCGATCGAAAATAAAACAACCGAGGCTGTAAGAACGTCCGAGAAGTTGAATTTCATTATGTCATGTTTCATAGTGAACCACGTATACATAGACACGCAGAGATCGGGCCAAAAGTCTAAAGGATGTATTTTACATCTGTTAAAGTAGCAGGAGAACGAATTTAACTGTTCAACGCATTTGTAGTCGACCACGCCTGTAATTCTTGCAGTTCTATGATGCACGCGTACTACGGGGGACAAAATTACAAGTGTATATGTTGAAAATGCAATTGACCAGCGTTCAACCATTTTGTCTAACTAACCGACGATTCCTTATTGTATCGTAGGACATGTCACATGCATGTTAGTGTAAGTATGTAGCCGAATATTTATTTTCAAATCGAATATTTGCCACATAAAGCTTGAATTAAATCGTTTTCACATTCGTTAATAGTAAAACCATTCGAACAATTACAACAGTCGTTGTTGTAGCTACTGAACTGTAGAAATATACTAATACTATGGTATTATAACATTGCTACGATGCCTTTGTTACAAATGTATTGCTGCAATTGTTGGCCTTTGTTGCAACGATTTGCATATCACGTTGCCATTTGTTACTTTTATAGATATGAAATGGACTCTCTAATAGCCAAGAGACCCTTGGCCTAGCCGGTATATATATATATATATATCAGGTTACAAATGAGATGGGTCTGTTACCGGTTGCAGGTGCCCAACTGGAATTGTTGTCGCTGCTGCGCCAACAGCGGTTGATGTGATCGTTGTTCCCAAAAGACTGTTTTCATACGGTTATCGTTGACGTTTTCTACTCGCGAAGCAGTCTTGTTTATGTTGCATTAAGGATGACAGAGATATGATGAACTTGGCTCGGAGACCGAGATACCTTACACTGTTCCTGTGTGGCATCAGATCGGTCAGCCCGATACTAATTAGCCAAGATGACTTTGCTTTGTGACGGCTAGTGCTGCTACTCCTGTAAATAATCGGCAGATCACCCCAATGAAACCTAATGATTGATATGAATATCACCCACAAATTCGAATGAATACGGTTCAACAAAAATTACCCTTTAAACATTCATATCGATAAATAAGTTATCTGTTCCTAGGTGAACATTAGCAAGCGCTAGCAAATGCGTTGATATTTAGTTATTTTTACCATTCATAACTGCTAATTAGGTTAGGTTCCTTAGAAAGACTTTTTAGAAAACTATTCAGCTCCTAATTGGCTATGGGGGGTATTGCTCATCGCTGATTTCGCCATGCTGTTGCCACTACATTTAGATCAGCTTCCATAGAGCTGGCTCCCTAACGCGGCTATTCAGGCGTTATCTACTGTTGCTGTTGCACAAACGCCAACTGAGAAGAAGTTACTGCTGATGGTTTGTTTTTGTATGACCATCGGCTATATTGGTGACAGTCGCATTGAAGAGCGGGGAAGGACGGAGGCTACGCGCAAGTACAGTTAAGAACTAGTGGCAATGTGAGATTATTGCGCTGCAGCATTGTATTAGGAAACTCGTGTTGCTGTCTGTCGTCGTACATTAATGAAAGTCAGTGGATGACAAATATATATCGCTAATAACTAGATGAAATAGCATAATGTCGTGAATAATAAACAGCATCACAGTAGATTGACAATAGACTTTGAAAAAAGCAACTTGCAACTGCTCGATTTGCTGAAGTAGCAGATTTGACGATGCAGTTAAATGCCAATTTTGCATAGGCAATGAAGGGGAACCGTTAGAAGCGATGTAAACTAACGATAATTTCCTTCGTTGATACTGTGCGCGGTCGAGGTAGCGGTCTTACTTGGCATAAAGGAGTTAATTCGTTTGGAAAAAAAATAATTAACCCCATTAAAATTCGGTTTGTCCATATGTCTTTCATATTTTGTTGTTTTACCATGCAAGTGTTGCCATATATAATAGCAGAACCACTAACTTAATAATGCGTCAACCGAGCGGGAAGCAAAAAACACATAGTTTAAATAGAGAGATTAATAAAATGGTTAGTTTAAACGGGACGAGAGCAACGTGTCGGTGTCAAAAAAATTGAAGCTCTTTTACCAGAATTCCAAAAGAGTAAACAAAATAGGATGGATCTTAGCGAAGCTCGGTTGTTCTCATACTACATAATAAGCTCGGTTTAAATTATCGCTAAATCGAACCTGCAGCGAAGGTACTGTTAGTACCGTCTTAGATATTCCAAAGAATCTTGCAAATTATTTGTTGTCATCGGAAATCATTTAGAGTAGCACTATCAGCTGATAGTTGACAAGGAAGTTATTTTCCAGCATTTCTGTATTTACGTAGCGTTTTCTAGGTAACTGTAGTTAGAAAAGAATTACTACGTTATCGGTATGTAAGTGGGCTAATAACTTACGCAGCAGACTGTAGCGTTGATGCATAGCAGGTCGTGATCGAATAGAGTTCAGCGTGTTTGTTGCTCACTCCAGCTCGATCGAGTTTTTCAAACACAACCTGTTCGGTTGAGAGATCACTTCGAACACTGTAGGGAAAAAAATTAAAAATAAAGTACAAGCACGCTATTTAATTTTAATATTAACGAGACAGTGACCATTTCAAGCAATTGTAAATAAGACAAATTTAGGTTTGTTGGATTAAGTAGTGAAGTCATAAAACCTCTTTTCCTCTTAATTTAGACACAAAACACGAAAGTTGCTACGGAAACTAATAACGGTCTCACACGCGTCGTAAGCCTCCGGTCGCGAAGGTCTGGAAATTTCAGCATATGAATTTCCCAATTTATTAACCATATAAAATTCTTTGACTATTTCGCAATTATTTCATACGGTAGCTTCACAATACAAACGTATGTAACTGAACCCAAATAACATTAACTTATGGGAGACAATGCATGTTCGCCCAAGGCGCGTAGTGGCTATGGAGTCATGACAGAGGTTATCAATGCAATCTAACAAATAATCGAGACTTGTAACCAACAAGGCTTTTGTACATTTTTCATAAAACGGCTTAGAGTCGTATTCGAACATTTCACTACTCAATTTTATTGCGCCCAACTAATAACGGCAAAAATAAACACATTACTCCAGTTTCCTTCTCCACTAGATATTTTATCCAATAGCAAAGAACAAACATGAATGACCAATTTATCAACACCAGCGTCGGCAACAGCATCAATAAGCATAAATACAATAAATGCTATTCGTATTGGATACTGATAGCCACCTGCACTGCAAACGATAGTGATTTTGATGAAAATGATGACGCTGTTCTTGTTGCCGTTGTCACCCAGGCAACAAGCAGCAATACCCTTATTGGCTTAGACAATGACGACGACCACGAAAAACGACGTCGTTGGGTATGTACAGAAAAGGATTGATAGAAGGAGAAAAGTGAGCAACAAAGGCCGCGGTAGTCTAGCAGGGTAACTTTCAGTAGCTATCTCATTCAGGGCCGTTCATTCTGAGCTCCTGCAGCAGCAGCAGCAGCACTTCCAGCCGCAAACAACCAAACAGCACTAGCTACGAAAGAGTCAATCAGAGCGACTGTAGCGGCAGCGACCGCTGCCATCGCTACCCATACCACAACAATGAGGTCGAGGACAGAGGCGAACAAACACATCAGTTGATTGTCGATGGTAAGTGTAGTCCAGGCAGAAAGTAGTAGACATGGCCGTAGTTGTAGTAACAACACCACGGCATCGACATGATGATGCCTAATCCAATCATGTGGCAGTATCAACCAACACAACAGACCGTCGACAACAGCTGCACGCAGAAAAATAACAATATCTTCGAGTCGGCCTCAGTCCAGAGTAACAGCTGAATTAGCACAAGCACAAAAACACCAGTAACATTAGTAGCAGCAGCAGAAGCACCAACGAGACAACTGACCAGGGAAATAACAAAAAAAAATACAGCAATAACACAAGCAAATGGTGGGACGGAACACAGATGAACTAACAGCGGATAAACATCAGTGACAAATGCCTGAACTGTTGCCACTGTAGCTCTTGCGATGGCAATCAATTGACTGGCCGCCAACGGCAACCCTTAATATTGGCATAGCTGATCAGCTGCTATTCATTTCTTGGAAATGGGATGAGCAAGAGCTGCAGTTAGAACCCAGCTCTAAATGGCTATAAGTAAGCACGTACTTGTGTCCCTCACGCGCCTGCACAAAGAAAAAGACCTAAAATACCAGCGCGTGCGCACCAACACACACATGCACGTATCTATACAGTACGCAGATTCCAATCGTTCACATACAGATTCTGCATGTTCGAGTTCGGCTCTGATAGACAAGACAAAAAAGGCAGGTGTTGTCTCCGCCTACAAGGTGTCGCGATCGCGTTGTGTAGGTTGTCCACTTGAGCCGCGGATACTCCTGTAACCATTGCATTTGCCTTAAAAGCGAGTGGAATCGCCGCCTTGAGATGATGGAAAAACGGTTAGCATCCATAACGAGAAAACCTTATGGATACTAATTGCGGAAGCAGTTCTTTTTGCTTCGTTTTCTAGGTCCACACGCAGACCTTTCTCGCCCTCAAACGCGAGTTAGCCCAGTTTAGAAGCTATAACCCCTATGTTTCCAGAGGCCTTACCAAAACGCTTACTAGCAACATGTACTGAGTTTGACACATACCGATCGAAGCTGGGAACAAAAATAGCGACGTTTGCCCGGACGAGCACAATACTACTGGCACGAACAGCACGAACAGATAGCTAGCTATTTAGCTAAGTTGTCGGACAAACTAAACCAACTGCACTATTACCATACACATAACACACTATTCTCTCACAAAGACTAATTGGTGTCTGTCTCGATATGCCTAGCCGCCATACGAAATCGCGTCCTTTCGCGGCTTTTCCATTTCACAAAGTAGGATTGTCGAGGTCAACGACAACGGGAAATTACCTAGGATAGCCCACAGCATCGACTAGCTGTCAACCATCCGACCTTAGCTTCGCACATCCCTTCTCCGCATTAGGCCTCCTGTGAGCTCCTACCAGCTACTATTGAATACCCAGGGAGGCGTTGTTATGTTATTTTTCGCTTGGGGGCGCGGCCCTTATATGAGCATATCCAAACGACGACGCTTCAGTGAACTTTTTCGACAAGGCACTTGCAACTGTACGCAGGCCATCGTCATCACTCACGTATCTCTAGGCGTAAACATTCACAACCGATTATCTTGCAACGCTAACCTGCGACTTGGCTGTCGATAAAACTTGGCTCTTCGTCTTTGTACCGTTGTCCGTTTGCTAACCGCATCACTCCGCCATCTTGTGGCCCGTGCAATGCTTAGATGCCCGCATTAACGCGGCAACTATCCGCGTCCCCGCCAATTTAGCGTCATGCACAAATCGAATCCTTTTGGCGCCAATTATCACTAATATTTGAGCCCTCGTGAGCTGCGTCCGTTCTAATTCGGGTATAGATCTAAGTAACTGCGGAGATAACACAAGCCGTTACCGCTATTTAACATAAAGTAATGTTTAGTTAACATAATAACGACACTCATTGCGATGCTTTGACATTTTGTCGACGAGAAAATTGTCAAGATTCACAGCTAACTGCCCTCTATATATTGACTAGATTCTTTCAACAAACACCAGTGTAATAACTTACGATAAACGGCTCGACGGTGCAACATAACAGCTTAATATTAATATTGTTGCCGCTACTTCCCAGCGACGTAAATCAAATTTATTCACCGGCGCGTTGTGTGTTTCCTTGTGTTACATTTAGCGAACTGCAAAGAGAAGAAACAGAGGAAAGATCCATCAATAGACATCGAGTTATCCAGGCAAAATATTTCAAAGATAAGCCAGATACATTTTGGGTCAGGAAAGGTGTATTAAATTGAAATTTTGTACCAGCAATCCGTAATCTCATTGATGGCCGGAATTACTGCTGACCTGCAAGCAACTATTGCGCATTTAGCTAGTGTGTCAGCGACGCACCTGAATGCTAAAAAAGAAAAACGACGCGGTCCCAAGAAATTGTTGTCTATCCAAATATAACGTTGCATCTAGATCACAGATAGATAATGTCACAGTATCGAGGTGCATCGAATAGTTTTAAACAAAAATCGTCTTCTAGTCGGCCATTTAATTTCAGTTCTAAGTGTATAGAATAGATTCAATTAGACAGCCAGAAATCATCAATAAGCTATCCAGCTCACGAGCGTTAGAAGGTGGAAACTTAACACGGCAAATAGAAAGCCCCGATACCCTAGCAGACGCCAGACCTATTAAAGAGCTAGATTGGCCTTATTCGTTTTCGAACACTCGGCTCAGTTGACTGAAGCGACGATGTTTTCCAATATTGATTTTGATGTTAGTTTACATCTAGGATGCAGAGTCTTTGCTAAGTCGAATTGAAATGATGCGAATCACGATGTGTAATAATGATGTATGTCGTGGTTCAAAGATAAATATATTAAATATTAACTACTATAGAACAGAGTCACATAATTCTTCTTGCATAATCTAAGTACGAAAAGGCTTAGCAGCAAAGCTGATTATGACATTTCGGCCGGAACACACAATACGGACACAATATTGAAATAATAATTGTTATTTTTATTTTTTAAGCATGTGCAGTGAATCAGCGTACCGTTTGAGACTCTAGTCACTGTGTAATTAAACAAAGAACTAAGAAATAACAACATTTTATGCTTACTTCTTGCTATAGCTATATGTGTATTGAAATTTCTGATTGATGTCATAGCAATACGGTATCGTTTTCAGATCAGCCTTCAAGACCAAGCCCAATCTGCAAGAAACTGCTTTACTATTTGAAAAAACGCAGATAGAATATAATTTGGTTACACTTTCATATTGTTTAAACGTACATTCACTAGATGTTGCGATATTTGAAGATATGCAGTTTCGATCTTACCTAGGTTCTCTGCTGTTCCGCTCACGTGTGAATAGCGTAGGCTAAAAAATATTCCAAACTCAATCGGCAGGCGTTGAAAATTTCTGTCTTGGCGCAGATTGAGTCGAGCATGCTGAATAAACTGACATTGTGTTGGAATATTTTCTTAGGGGATAGCTCGTTTTTAAAAAAGAACTTTCAAAATTATAAAAGTTCTTAAGAGGTTTCGATGTTTATGGTACGTCTTTGTGTTGTACAATCTAGCATACTGACAGATATTGACATCCTCAAGTGATTGACTTTTTACGCGCCGAAGTAACCCAATTTTGCTATGTAAAAAATGTAAAAAAATAAGACGAAAAATACAGCATGGAAAATATAACAAAAAAAAAAATGACAAGCTAACCTCCTAAAGATGTCCGCACAAACGAAGCAAAAATCAAATGCCGTCTATGAAACAATGAGATATGTTCTAGAACCTAGATTTTTTTGGCATCAACAATTTTCAAACCCGAACCTACGAAAAAAAGAGAGGAAAATTTTCAGTCACATCTTAGATTGTAAATTCTTATTGAATATTATCTTGGTGCGCCTAATCAGGTCATGTATGCTACCAAAAAACGCAACAACGTTTTTCTGTGTTGCAGTGGATAACTACAACATGTAAGTTGATGAATTTCGAAGTTCTGCCGGTTCACGTTCAATAGTAAAGGCTAACATGCTGACATCTTGGGACGTTTTTTTTCTCGAGATCATTGAATTGTTGAGTAAGCTAGTACTTAACTAGCAGCGCAGTGCATGCGCTACTTACATTGAATAGAAGCTTTTTCATGAACGGCGAATGGTTCTAGTTGTCATAGAAGAGACCAGAGAAGGCTCACTTACCGGGCAGCTGGCTGGCAAGGTTAACACGAAACGATTTTCATGCACTGTATATTATTGTCGCCGCTTAGATTGAGTGCGTTGAAATTTTTTTTTTAATTTCAACATGTACAAAACATTTGTTGGCACATAGGAAATTTTTGAGGAAATCAGCTATCTGGTCATGAAGAAACTTTCCTGTTTGTTAGCAATACGCGATTTTGAAACCACTTACCATCTCAGCCCATTTCCCTTCGTAAAGGTAATAGCAGATTGCTAAACACAAGTACGGTAAGATACTAAACTGCGACAGCTAATCCAAAGGTTCTAAAAATTAATTTGATTTCTCCAGCTACAATCAAATATAGGCCGGAGGCCTCTAACGTAAATCAAAATGGCGATGTGAAGCGCTAAATACAACAATACGTTTTCTAGAAAAACCATGACGTCCTTATCTTTTGAAGTTTAAGGGCAGGCATTTGATCGTCTATTTCCTAAGCGTATATATGTACATTTTTTTGTACCAGCCTGGAAGTTAATTCATTAGTACTGCAGACTTTTACACAGTGATTTATGACACCTTTAAGGACTTTAGTAAGCGCCATTTTATTGGTTGAAGTCATAATTATATTCTTAACATTCCGCGGTGCTGTGCAATCAGTCATGGACCTGAAGGTATTGTTTTCCAGCACAGGATGTCTGTATAGGCCTGTCTTATTCTATGTGGGTAACTTTGAAGCTGACTGTACCCTGTTAGTATTTGCGTTGCATAGAATAATACCCCTCCGCGTTTCTTCCCAGCGCTCCTTAGCCTTAAGGTATCAGGGCGCACTTTTCATTAGTACCAAGGCCATTTGCGTGTTAAGTGTTTCAAAGTCGCCTTTTGTGCAATGTCTCAGTCGCTGCAAGTTTGATCCATATCGGAGCCCTGTAGCGATTGACTCCGATACCTACATCCGTAACCCACTTTTTCCTTGTTTGTAATCATGAATGCTGAGAAGAAATCAGGCCACTGCAGTAAAGACTTGAGCGGCTTTATCTGGCTATTCTTACGTGGATTATTTACCTAATGGGTTGGTCCAGTTGAATCTGCAGGTACTCAATATTGCGTTTGGCCTGTAACGGCATCCTCTTAACCTTGTTTTGTAATTTCTTCACACTTCTTCTTGCTCAAAAGGAACACCGCTTCCCAGTTAGCACGGACTAATTTTAGCTTTCGATCTTTGATCCACTCCGTTGTCGTTACGAAAGCTTGATTTGCTCAGCTTTTGAAAATCGTCGGTCATTGTTATTGGTAAGCCATACGCGTAGTCGGATAAATATATTACTAAGAAGGTGACGAACAGGCTTGAAACTCTGCCACATACTAGATTCCATAGTGGAGGGTCTGACACATGTCCTGGTGGCACGGCAGCCGTCATGGAGAACGAAGTTCTGTGGTTCTTTATTGTATGGTTATTCAGTTAGATAGATATTAGAGTTAAGTTAAATAAAACGATCTGCCTTTCCATAATTAGTGTATGCTTAGGAAACAAAAGTCTGTCCTAACAGCGATCGATGGGATCATACGAAGTGCAGAAAAAATGAGGGGAGGAAAACATAACGAAGAAATCTTTCGCCTCGTGGCCTTATTGGATGTTGAAAACGCTTTTCGTAGTCCAGGTTGAAGATCTGTCTTTGATAGCACTTCATCTGAGCATATACGCCACTACGATCTTTAACGTTTAGGTATCAGAACCACTTTCCCCTTGCTCCAAAGCTCAAAAATGTTCCACTGTGCAGTATTTCGTAGCTACTAACACAACCGTTTATGGACACTCCTTGAATATATTCTTGATGACTTCAGCTGTTTTCGTCTGTGCTAACAGCTAGGGTTTCGTTTGTGGTGACTGCGAGGATGCTTTCTTTCGATGAGTAGTCTTTATAAACTAATTGGTCAAAGTCAGAATAGGCAGAAGACACGCACGTTTTTCTTGACCTTTGCCCCAATTATCTTGTATAGATGGTACGGGCGGTTCTCTGGCTCTGTGCCTCTTATATGTATTGTTTTACAGTACGTTCGATAACCATTTTCGATTCCTGTATTCGTACTATATTGAGTTGTTCAAAGTTGCTAAGGCTTTAACCCTCTTTAAATGCCTTCTTAGCTTATTGCACTTGGTGCAAGCATATGCTATAGTCTCATTCTGCTAGTATTTTAACTGCATTGTTTTGGTTTGTGGTGTGCATTCCGTGCATTTTACACGCTTCTTCCACAAGAAAACGGTAGTGATTGTGCGTTCTCTGGCAGACCGTTGGTTTCTCTCTATCTGCTGATGCTAGTGACCCCCTTATCGTGACTCTGATATTTTAAAGTTTTCACGGAAGCCAGTGCGTGTAGAGGATTCTGTTGTCGTTGCACCTTCTAGAGATATGCTTTAAGTTTATGTGGATGAGAAGATTTTACAATGACTGTTTTTTTCCTAGCCTACTCATACTTGTAAAAAAAATGTTGTTAATTATTAAACCCTGGACTTTTCAATGTACTTCCTATAAAAATGTCTCAGCTGTTGCCAATGGTACATGGGCACAGTGCCAGAACATTTGAATTAACTAGCTAAGAATTGCAACGTACTAGAAAGACCTCCTTCCACGATAGAGTGATATCTCGGAAATAGACCGTAACACATTGTAGATTTCCGATGACGAATCATATCTGAACTCTGCCCTTTAAAAGGCGTTTCGAACAAGCACACTTTTCAACGTTAGAGTCTCGATTTACCCTTTAACTTACTTGTCTAAGGAGCGATATGAATATTCAAACACTGAGTTATTAGATTTGGATTATCTAGCGTCAACGCGTTTGAAACTTTTTGATCTTAACCGACACGTACAGGATTGCCTTATCACTCAGAAGCTCAAGAACTGACGTGAGTTATTGAAAGAGAAGTTTAGAATTACGCTCTTCGCTCAGAAGACTGTATCTCCAAAGGAAATATCGAGCAAACATGTACACCCGTATATTTGTGAGTAGATACCTCGTTCCTGCGCTCATGAGCTCCCACTATGAAGACCTTATTTATAAACACAGTGCACTCATCTTCTGTATGCTATTATTATCCATATAGAAATAGTTAATAACTGTATGATTAAAATGTTGTAAGTAGTGCGCCCTCCTTGGCATTGCATTCACATATAGCAAACTAGCCGTGAAGTATAGAGTCAGAGGTCAAAATTCTTCCTTCATGGATGCGCTGGGATCAAATGAGGACCCAGAGGATAGATAAACCTAGGAAAAGCCCGGTGAACCGCCGCTATACAAAACCACCATAAATTACCGATGTTGTAGTTTGGCACAATGGCGCCTTGCGAGAACAATGATCCAGACGGCAGGCAAACCCATGAAGACAAGAAGAACTGCAAGAGGACTGCTAATTAGCGACTGCGAAATACATAAAATTGTCCCCGATGATTCCAAGCGGTTGCTTACGTGTATGTTCCTTGCATATCACGCAAATTGCAAATCGTCTTCGAGTTGTCTATGACTATTTTAAACTCTAGTGCGATACAGATGTTTACATACCTCAAAATCAAATACAGAATCAAAAATTAGAATAAACTATATTAAATAAGTAGGCGAGTTTTTATAACTTCGCGTATTCCCTGTTAGCCTTTTAAAATATTTGGCCATCTTGCTGGTACAATTCAAATACAAATCAATCGCCCTACACTTCTACAGAGCTGAATTAAGTCTGTGATGTAAAATGTCTTCCGTGAATTGTTCCCTCTATAGCTCGTTGTCGTCAAACCGTTGTAACTCAATTAGCTAGTGTTGCTATTACAAGTGGTGTTGTTTAGGTTGCTAAACGTTCAGACCGAGTTTTATGCGTAGTTATGTTTCGTTTTCGGGGATCGAAGCACCCGTTTTTTGTTTCTTCCAGCAAGAGCCTTAGCTATCGTCACTTCACTGTACTGTAATAAACTATAAATATATGGATACACAGTTTCATAGTATATCCCGTTTCCTGACGGGAAGGACTTCGGTGCGAAGGCGAGAGTTATGGCAGCCGCAGAAGTGGGCCTGGCCGGTACCAGTGGCGGCAGATGATGATAGCTATGTGACGTGGTAACCACCACTGAAGGTAATTTGGCCAAAGGCGGACCGGTGACTCGCATTTTGTTCTATAGTTTATCAGAAAGAGAAGACAAAGCCCACAGACGGTAACAAAAAGTGCCTGAAATGTCCTAATGCTGGACTAGTGACAAGTAGTCGATAATTTAGCTGCTTTGATACGCGAAGTAGCACACCACTTCGTACTGTCGCCGGTTTCCTTGCTCACGATCTTTTAACGCGGAACATGTTTAGTAATATGGTGGATAGTGCAAACATCAGCGTTTCGGAAATGTTGCTCAGATTAACATAGTGCAAAAAACTAATGAACGTGCTTACGGATCGATGCAAATCACTGACGTCATGTTCGATGAGTAATAACGTCAGTGCGAACAAAAGGTGTTAGTTCTACATCTCGGCACTAATATACTCGTACGTCTGATCAACGCGATTTGTTCAGGCTGTTCGTCGACTTTCTGCTAGAGCTAACTCTAAGCAATGAGTTTGTACACCACGAATCAGCATTCAGTGTGTTGAAAGTTACTAGCTGTGACGGAAAACGCAAATTATAAATCAGTAAGGCGTTCATCTAGTGATTCGGTACAATTAGCGCTGATAAATAAATCCATAGGCTAAATATTCGCCACGCAATTGCTGAGTATTTGTGTTTACATGCATCTAAATCAACAAAAAGAGGAAATGCTGATAAGGGAGTACGGTCTTTGGTGACATCTAGTTCGTAAAAATCGAATGTCACAGCCGAAGGATAAGTCGGTTAGGGGATAACTACGGCTACGTATGCTCCGCATATGCCTTCCAAGGCTACACAGCAAAAGAGCTTTGTTTTTTAACGATCATACACGCAGAAACTGTCTGAATTGTTTGATCTCGGCATGTTGTTTGAGAAGCTGGGCTTGGCTTTTCTGGCCGGCTGGCTCCTCAACCACCAGAACGCTAGCATACATCCTCAACAATTACGTTATGCCGTAGGAAAGAAAATGCTTTTACCCCGAGCAATTTTTCCACAGATACTTCCGCCCAAAGAAATGTCGGAAAATATAGATTTGGACGTTACGAATCTCCTATGGCCTCCTAAATTAACCTGTGGATGTTTTCCTTCAGCACTTCCCAAAATCTACGACAGAGCTACACAGACGTGAGTAGTGTCTTAGCATTTAGTGTTGCGAGCACTCTGCAATAGGTCAAAGAAGCCTTGTATTCCAGCAATACGTAGTTACAGGGATCGCATATGGATAATGGCAGCGATATGTCATGCCCAACCCACGAAACTGGCCAATCACAAAGTCCCAATTTTTTAAAGCCAAGCGGTATTCTCGGTAACTGTGTCATTCAGGTAAACTTACTAACCTCGTTCCTGAAAAAATATGCTGCTCCTTGAAAGCTCATAACAATATTTTCTCGCTCTTTCATGTGCATATCCTGCTATTGTATTAGTATGCAATCACAGTGCCGCATGCGCTATCCAGATAAAGTTCTTTTTTTCATATTAAAGGTAATCGTCGGAGGCTCTTGATGGCAGTATGTTCAATACTGCGTGTGCAATACAATAGTGTACGAGTTGTAGGGGTTCAGTATCAGTGCCCAAGTCAGTTATGCTGTTAAGATAATAAATCGCCCTGAAGAATGTATGATATACGAAAGAATGGAAAACTACAGACAGGTGTCCATTGATTAACATTGTTTCCTTGTGGATAGTTTGAGATCGATTTCCTTGATGGATAGACAGATGTCTGCTATGTGTAACGAAACATCAGAATGCTCAGCCTTTGGCTAAATCAAGTAAATTATCAAAATTACTCGTCGTATTACCAAAAGCCTAAACAACAAATGACGATGGACACCCATTCGTTAAGACTAAATACAGCGTTGCCCCTAAGAATACTATCCTATTTTAACATCATACTGCTCACTCCGAGCACGCTGGAAGGCACTCGCCTGTCAGCACTATTTTTCCACTCTGGTTCAGTAATGTTCAGGTAATGTTTGTGTAATTTCAATGTCTTGGCGATTTGAATTTTTAGTGTCTCTAATTAGAAGACAAACTAACACAGGCGAAACTTCGAAAACTGTTGTCAGCCAAAATAGATGACTGGACTCTTTATGCCGTGATTAAATAAGCACGGAGTGTACGTTGTTCTGACATAGTGGATGGGAACCGCGTGTTACATTTGGCTCTCTACGTGTTTACGAAATACAACGATGAGCTTCCGAAAGAAACTTTTGATGCAGTTTTCGCGCGGTAAGGCTTCCAATACAAAGCTATTCTATAAAGTGGCGTATGTCACGTTAAGTACTGAGCGAACTTAACAAAAATGAGATATAAGAGACTTTCAAAATAGTACTCTAGCTGCAAAATCGCACTTCTTGATTCATTCTATTTTTTTTTTTAATCTTTTTTATAAAAAAAATTGTTTGCTACCGCTAGTGTCGTGCATTTCGCGTCGCGCGCAACCGTTTCAGCTGCACGACGACTGCACGCATGCCCAAATATCGCCCATATTTGCTATATTATCGTGGCTATATTGCTACAAGTGAACGACAAAACTCACCTTTGCTGTGGCATCTTCAGGATTTAGAAAGCCAGTTGTATGTTCCAGATTTTACGTCCGGTATCGCCGTTAGGCATTCCATCATCTATAGACATCTACGGGTACGCTGTTTTCCTTCCGTTAGCAACGTATTTGAAATGCCCAGTAGTCTATGTTCATACTTAATATTGTTCAATACCTATACGCTTCGTTTGCTTAGGTGAATTTAGCTTAAAGTAGACATTACGTCCGCGGGTGAAAGGGCGGCTGTGAATATTATGTGTACGTATACGCATACAACGGTTCTTGGTCTAATGCTAAAGTCTTTGGGATGAAAGCACTGTTTATGACAGAACACTGTTCGCAACGAAAACTCAAACATTTCCGTATACAAAAGTAAATAGCTTACATATACGCAATGATGTATGGTCGCCTAAACAAAAATTGAGGCAGGAAGTTGTTAACAACTTTCTCTCTCTAGAATTTAATAAATATAATATAAATAATAAGATAATATAAATCATAATAAATATAAGTAATTAAAAAAATAGAAGTTAAAACTATTATTCTCGTTATGATTCATCGTAACAGGTCACACCTTGTCGTTATATGTAGTCAAGCAAAGGAAAATCTAGCTTCATTCAATACTACAAGCAACCTTTACACGAGTAGCATAATGAGGGGCTGAACGCGTGTAGCGACAAGGGATACAGAAAGCGAAATTGACAGAGATAAGGCACCGTCCCATATATATATATATATATATACATATATAAATAAAACATGTGTAGGCTTGGTGAACGCTTATCGTGTTAAAGATGTTAAATATGTTACCGGCTTATTGGAAAACACCCAATGGCATGGACAAAGATGAAAAGGGCTTCTATTGACTTTTTTTCTTTAATATTTATAATAAATAAAGGAGCTGGTTGGTTTTGTTTGTGCTGAAAATTCATTATATCTATTTGTCGTTAACAAAAATATTGTTCTATGCTGCCGACCTCTAGCGCTAATGATATGCGCTGAATAAACCTAGTTAGCTTCTGGGAACTATTGCCGTTTGTAGAATAGGATAACATGCGTTCAAATGAACTCGAGCCCCTTAGGGCGGAAAGCCCTATTTTCGTTTTCCGCCGGTTGCTGGAATGTTCGTCTCGTGAATAGCCTCAAGATACTTTATCAGATCTGTATGTAATGACCATGTAACGGGTGGCGAGGCTCATTGAGTGCTGCATGTTATGTTAACTTCACAAAAATCAAATCTCAACCAAAAACAAAATTCTATGTTGGCTCAAGTTAGCTAACTATAAGTATGCTCCACTCATTTAACTTTTTTAATTCTAACACACTGCAGTTGTAAGCTACTATTACATAATCTCCACAATAGTGTAGCTTATGGCCATTGGGAACCTTAGTCAGCAAGCGCATATTATGTATGCAGGTTTTTCTGTACCTGAAAAATAATGATGAACGAGCCTGGCGCTATTAGTTGACAAAAAATAGCGTAAGTGATTTTTTCACCAAGAACACTCGAACTTACATGGGCCGACTATTAACGCTAGCAAATTCTAGATTTAGACAAGGAACGTATCAAAAGCGACGTACGCTGAACTTACCACCGATAAACAGCCCCCAGAAACAAGCACAATCGTGTGTGAACACAACGTGTTGAACACGTAAACCTGAACACGTTCAATTTTTTCGTCTGTATTAAAAGTATTTGTTCAACAATATCAGTTAGTAAATCTGCTAAGTTAACCTTGTCGAACTGGCGTCCGTTTCGCAGTGAGCCTTTTGCTACTATAAATGCCAGTGGTTTTAAAGACGTATACGTTAGATATAACGTGCTACTGTAAAGATCAACTAAATACATCCAATCGTTAATGGCCATCTGAGATAGGGAATGTTTGTTTCGATTAGTAGATTGTTATGTTAGTGACGAGGAATAGGAATAATTGCAAATTCGTTAGTAGATGGTAACTTGTGTGGGAACACAGTGAAAATTCGACGTTCAAAATCACTGCTGCTGTTGTTGTACGATTATTTGTTTTTTTTTTCCGACAGAATTCTGGTAGCAGTAGCGCGATCGATGTGTGGATCGTCGGAAGAATTAGGTGCCGTAATGACTTATACCTACTGCATCTTCCAGTGGCTATTCGTATAAGCATACAGCTATCGCTGGACGCTAATGAAGCGCAACGACGATGGCGATGATGAAGTCCTGCCAACGACGAAGCGCTTGAAATGAAGAGAGTCGATGTCTTTTCTCTGCAAGTAAAATACATACGAAAATGTTATTAGTAAAAACAATAGTATTCACTGCAATACATAGAGTAGTATGTTTGCTAATTGTCAATAGGATGCTAACTATCCATAGGTGTTGTGTTCTTCATTAAACACTGTCGATTTGCCACCTATGAGATACTCTAACGTATTTCTGTGCATAGATTCTGTTTTGTTTAACCATAGGTATACTCTATTTAGTTTCTAGTAACTATATTTGCATCGATGCGGTGGTTTGGACGGTTAAATCGACTACTGAAAAAGACTAGGAAGGAGTCGCTCTAGATCTGATAATTCGCTGGTAACTTACCTGTCAGCTTATAGATACGAAATCAGATGAGGCGGGATGTTTGGACTCAAAACCTGGCCTAGGCACGGCTTATTTCTCCTTAAAGGCCAGCCGCTTGTAGTAGTGTTTTGCGAAAGCACTAAACTAAAGCTCGGGGCACTATTGGGCAGGGATTGTTGCTGCTGTTGGTCTCATAAACGACACACATACAATTTTTATAAACAACACCCGTAGGTATCATATCCTGTATTCCTGCACCCGTTTCGAGTCTGATTACATGAACATAATAGGCTCTTTATTATAGTTATTCTAATAAATAATACACTCTAGCTTTAACCTTAATGTTTTGTCTTATAAACGTAGCTTATCGTTTTTGTATTTGCACTCTAAATTGTGGCATCTCTAACTGGGCGTCCTCTGTCTCAGACCACCAGGTTTCAGTACGAACAATCAGTCGTACGCTTATGTAAATTTGTAAATAGAAAAGTGGGTTAAACATGTTCGTTATGTATGTGAATTCGATAAACTGAGCATACGACTTCGTAGCGTCAAAATGGAAGGCAACTATCGTAGATTAATTATCATCATTTCATGCCCGGTTCTTTTGTAGCTAGTGTTATTTCCAAAATAACTGGCAAATTTGATGTACACGACTATGATTTGCTAGCGAAAATCATGATCTTCTCTACTATGATGACAACGCATAAGATGCAATTAAATATTGAAATCGTCATGTTCGTAAGAGGTTGTTCCCTGGCTACCATTCTTGGGCTTAGTGACTGCTATCGACGAATTTTTTAAGTTTTCTAGTTGCCGGCACAGGCAGGCGGTAACGCAGCTACAGAGGCACTATGAGCTGCTCTCGTATGTATATGTATCGTAGTGGCGGGGGCAGTAGAACCTGCATTTTTCAGTAAAGAACAAAGGAAAAATATGGGGATCACGTTGTGCCTTCTGTTCCTAACTAACCTAAATCCAAGACTGAACAACTAATGTACCCGGTTTTTTGCGCAGGTTGTATACCAGTCAATGTATTACGTACTACCGACCGCCTATTTTGTGCGAGTGGAACACTGATGCGCTGATAAGAATCCTTTGACTGAAAACTTGCTGTAACGTTTGTAGCATCAACTTGAACTACGCTCCGTAATACATTTAAAGAGGCAATTACATTTGCAATATAAATATATATATATATATATATATAAAGAAAGCTTACATTATCGTTAGCTAGAGTAAATTCTCGAATCACCTTGGCTTGTCTTTATGGCTCACCCTGTGACCCCTTAAACAACAGCCATTTTGTTACAAAATCAAGAAGCAATGCGATACGAAAAGTAAATGATATCCGAATGAGTATTTTTGCTTAAAATACTTTGCGAATTCTACAAAATAGGCATAACTTTGGAGTCCGTTATTTAGGTAACAATAACGGTGGCTTCCTAACCTGAAATCCGTAGTCCCAGCCCATTCTTCTACTTATGGTCAGTAGCCGTGTGGCCGGTTAATCTGATACCATCAACGATTCATATAAATACAACCTTGCATGTCCTTAACAGCCGCTACAACAAACGCCTGTAAAAAAAATTGATCTATGTTTTTCAGAGACTTTGATTTTGAACCAAAAATAAAGCAAAAAACTGGACAGATTATTTAATAATAAATATCTTTTTCTGCCTTGCTTTGTTAGCTAGCCATGCCTTATTTGAGTGCGCTAATTTAACATTTGGTCCTGCTTGTATCATCAGCCTACCAGCATTAATTGGTAGTAGGACTCTAGCTCACATGATGCTAGAAATCTATGTTTACGATTCTCTATGAAATTTCATTGTGGCACGTAAGGAGTCGATCCTCGTCCCATCCCTATTACAGGACTCTTGAGCTTTATTAGCTGAGAAATCAGTCTTCAATAATAGGCCAAATACAGCTAAAACTCCTTACAACCTTGTATTTTTGCTTGCATCAGGTTTTCCCTATGTTTCATCCACACGTAATTACTCATCATTTGTTTTTGTGTCTGAGTAAACCTTTTTACGTTAACGTTTTGCTGACCGCTTAGTTCCTCCTGATGTACCATTGCGCAGGATCTCGTAGTTACACAACAATCTGACGAGTAAAATGTTGTATTTTAGCTCGGTTCTAATGGCCTGGTTATATAATTTGTTTATATAATTATTCTTGAAATACTATTGCGGTGCATTTTTTAAAAAATGAAACACATAAAATATGGGCAACGATGGAAAGTACATTATTTTGTAGATTATTTATTATTGAAAAGCAATCAATCTGTAGATTTGTCATATTTGTATATGTATGCTAGGTTAGTCTACTTAAAAACCTACGATAATAACATTACGTTTTCTAGAAGGCGGACTGTTGTTGTCAGATATTGATTTCGGCTGGATATGTGTTTGTCAGCATATTCTGCGTCTGATGTGCTATAGAAATCCACCAGATGGTACAAAAAAGTGGTCGCGAAACAAGTTTTCAATGTTTCGACCATTTTTTGTCCTTCAGTTCCGCAGCATGGTCCGTAGTCATTTTTCCGACGTGTCAACCTGGCATTTTTGCCGTTATGCTTTAGCACGTGCCGAACCTAAATGTAAATGACTTGTGTTAATAGTAACTGCAGCGGCAACAGTAATGGTAGTGTAATCATTATAAAAAGTCGCTGGCTCTGAGAATCTGCATTATATTATGCTTCCGCATTATACCCTCGTAGGCAAAATAACGATCAGAAGTTGCCATCCGCATGAACCGATCTATATCAATGATAGACATTCCCCAGCGATGTCTTTCCGTGCAGCTCAGACCGTTGCAAGTATGGTTTTTAGCAAATATCTAGGCCTTTTACATACGCAAGGGCCCAGTTCTGGTTTTTTCTGCTCGTCTGATGTTGCATCTCATGGACCTCTATTGCGTAGATGATTGATTTCGTGCAGGAGTCATCAACGAAATCCCCGTGATGGTTCGGTGGATCATGTTTTGGCCTACGTCGAAACTTAGGATGCCGCACGCATTGTTGACTGGAATCGTCACTTGAAATCCGTGTGGTAATTTCCGAATAATCAATAATGGTCTATTGCAGTGATGGAACGTGATCTATCAGAAAGGTTCAATAATAATAATAATCTATTCTAATTATGTAAATAGCATTTTTCGTAATCAAAGCTTTTTACTAAATTTTTAATTTGTAATAGGAGAAATCACTTTATGAGGTTTCTACTCGGTTGAATTGGAATAACCTTTTTGTCGCTTATGGTAGATGGTCCTCGATAACGGTGGTTTGAATGTTGGCTGGCTAAGCCTGTGCTTGAAAAACTGGACCTTTCCAGGGAGCAAAGACGACGCCATTGATGAGAAACCTGTCTTACTGTTTATACAAAATTATATAGTGTTTATTCGCTGTTGGCTAAAGCTGGTGGGTAATTTTAACTTACTTTCGATGAATGAATGCTATATGGTTTGTGTAAACAACGACAGTTATATTTAGAAATCATCCAATCGTAAGCTTTAGTCGCGACATTCCACCACTGTGCCACTTCCTGCCCTTCCTGAAGTTAATTACAGGACCTTGACGTGTTAGACGTCTAGGACAGCATTAGGCTAATACACAAAATACCATCCGGACATGAGAGATCGCAATGTTACTAATGAAATAAATGAAAATGAAGCTTTTATACAACGCTAAACGCAAAACGTTGGATTTCGCCCATAAACTTCTCGTTATGAACACCGATTTCAATAAAACATATCTGACTCTTTACTAAGGCTTCCTTTGGCTGTTGCTATAGCTTGTTGTTTATAGCGGTAAAGTTTTCCTGTCGTGCGCGCCATCTATCGGCAACTAACTGTATTGAAATCTGTGTCCGTTCACAATGCCGACTACAATTGCAATTGATTAACTAGATGCGCTAATAATAAATCATTTTTTTCCCTATTTTATCAAAACAAAAACGAAATGGTCAGCCGCTCGAAGCAGATGACAAAATAAATAAGGCTTCGCAAATTGAGGATTCAACAGGTAACGAATATTTTTGTAGGAAAAAATTTATTCACGTATCTTAAGGGACTAGCTAATGGAGACCTACATACACTATTAGTTAACTTCTATGTATTCTAAGAAGGGTTTTTCGAACTTTTCGCTAGCGCAATCAGTGCTCGTTTACAAGCGATTTTAGGGTGCAACCTGACTACCGCAATAGAATACTAAAAAATATAAGAGATAACAAGATAAGATTGAGTCAAGTAATCTGCACGCCGTTACAACTAGTACGCCGACAACGACAACCTTCAGGGCTTTTCAAGGGTTGTAGCCAGTAAAATGGCGCTGACAAAGCGGAAGTTTTGTAATTGGTGGAAAGTTAGTATTGCATTATTTAATTATAGGTCACAAATTTGAACAGCCTATAAGAAAAAGGAACGGGCTCTGACTGGTTAGGCGGAGGTGTTGTGATTTTCTCGGTCGGTAACTACATAACCTGCAGAGAAATGCTTACTATTTCCAAGCTTCGCTCGAATGGCTTACAAGAGAAGTGGAGATGACGCAGATGTCGTCGTAGAATAACGTTTACTTTTATGGTTTTCATAAGTTAATTAGCGTTCTATTACTAATTTGCTATTACGATCACTATTAGTACTGTTTCTTCCAATAGACCTCGCACATTATATGTAGGACAAATGAATGGCGGAGGTCAGTGTTACCGCTCGCTGCGCTAAGGAAAGCGTTTGGTGTCTGTTTAAAAGTTGTCTCAGCACCTGATGCATGCAGATGATCTGGATACATACACAGGTAATGTTGTCGCCATGTGACGTGGCGAGATGTTTCACAATACTAATAAACTAGCAACTTAATACGTCTAGTTATTAGGGTACAGATTTGCGTATTTGTAATAGCTCTGCGTGGTTTTACGATAACCATTTTTCTTTTTATTTAGAGGAATAACTTAGACTGTCCACTTACGGGTAGCCACTAACGCCCTTTGACGTGACAGTGAAACGTAGAGTTAAGTTACTTGCACACAGGACAGTCCTGTTTTTTTTTGAGTTCTCTTGTGCTATATACGTATCCGTTGGTTATCTAGCCGTATAAGTTGCTAACTGTACGGATTTCATAACGAAATAGTTTGCGCCATGCTCTAAAAGCAGTGCGACACCGAAACGAGACGTGCCGATACAAAAACTAAAAATGATTTACATTTTTTTCCGAAACATAGTGTTTTGTGTACAGCGTTCAACCGTGGCCTTTACCATCACCATCATCCATAGCTAAAAGAAGAGCTTGGCATCGTTCAAATAAGCAAAAGAAACAAGAGTACGACAGCGCACCGTTTGTGGTAGAACCTTTCTGAAGGGTGCCACACCCAAAAAAACGTATTGCATATTTAATATTTGAGGTAACGATGTACATACGTACAACGTTTGTGGACCCAATGCAAGGTATAATTATCATACTAGCTTACCAGTTATAGCTCGATAGAATACGATTAACAGTAAGTGATCGCTGCTATTATAGAGAGTACTGTTTTTCGATATTGTTCTGTGTACACACTGACTAGGTTAACTTCAATAAATGCTAGTGCCATGGATGCAGAAACGATGCCTCTGACGAAAGAAAACATCGTATGTTACTGTCGTCGTCTGAATAACACTTTTTAGCTGGGGTTATCTAGCGTAACCGTACTGCTTTATGGGCTGCAGCTTTAATGGGCTTAGCTCACGTTCCGGTTCCGCGACCATTCGGCTGTAGTGAAGTTTCTAAGCTTTTGGTTAGAAAACCTTTGGTTATTTCAAGCGGCGAAAAGGGGGTCACAAGGAGATGGCATAGACCATCGATTGTCAAGCGTTATACAAGAAGCACAAGCAGTGTTTTTATCATCAATGAGACCTTATTTCGCAGTTTAATCAGACGCTCTTTCACAACAGAGGCATGTTCCTACAAATGCTCAGTGTTGGATAATGAAATAGTTCATTTGCATAAAGAGAAGGTAATTAAGTTATTCCAGAAAAAGTGCGGAATGGAATTGTTGTGTCCTCGTGGGCAGCTATTAAACGTGTAAGGCTATCCACCTAAACGGCTTAATAAGATGTACAAATAATGCACATCTATTATATAGCACTAAGGGTACAGGCTCAGTCTTAAATTACCTATAATGTATTCTACGTACATACGGAAAGAACGGGTTTTGTTTGGAAAGTTCGTTCAAATATAAGTGTCTTTGTCAAATGGCGTACCAGCAGATTGTCCTAGCATCAACATAGTAATTTCAGCTAATGAAATAGCATTACAAAAAAATTATATAATCATAAATGAAGAGATTTATTATAGTGTAATATATCGACAGACTGAACTTCAAAGTATGCCTTTTCTAACTGTGGCATAAGAAGTTCATACTTTAATTTACACAAAAAATGAGGCAGGTTGTTTTTATTTCAAGTATCTTTCCAAACTCTTTTATACAATCTTCCGATTTGCGTAGCCACTGACGATTGGTGCAAACGTTCGCCTGAATTTGCCCTAAATTCACGCAGACTGAGTTTTAAACAAACCCCATTTTAATGACGAGAAACTCATATTGAACGTTATTATTTAATACGTAATATAATTTCTCTAATCGCTTAGCGCTTGTGATACACTGCTATTACAATGTAAATGGCAAACTTGATAGTTTTTAATTTAATCTGCACTGTTTTTGCCAAAGCGAACCTTCAACGATTATAAAAGCATCGTCAATTCTTGCACGGAAAATGGCTGATTTAGGTCGGACAAAACCCGCTAATCAAGACTTTCGGTACACTGAATATGTGAAGAGATAGAGTGGGTTGTGGCTCGTAAATGAAGAACTGGCCATGGACATTGATAAAACAGGAAAAAGTGGTGATACTTAGAGATAGCGTTGGATTTGTATGTTAATAGCTTCATTTTTACCAACTTAGTTACAGGATAAGTATATATGAGTGATCTACATGTCTTCAGGGTTCCGTATTCATGTGCCTCTCCAGCGAAATAAATTTAAGCATAAAAGAAGAATTAGTAAATCTACATAAATTGTGTCCATTGAAGCCGTTGGACTGATACAATGTAATAACCACGAGACGGGAGTTATGCAGCCGTGACGAAACCCTCTTTTTATCCTTCTTGTATATTGATCATTCACGTAAAAAACCATCCGTTGATTTGGACGTTTCTCGAGATTTTGATTATAGCTGCTGCTAAATCGATGCGAGTGCCCAACTGGGCTGGAAAACACTCCTTTGTTAATGTCATACTGACCGAACACGAACATAGAATAAATAGAGCAATTATGTATATATATATATGCACAGAATGTCAAAATGAATAGTAATGGCAAGCGAAGACAACGTGGCCGGCCACGGACCAAAACAGCATTAGCGATTAACTATCGGTAAAAAGATTGGGAAATTACGGCAGACCCTTATGGGTAATTCAAACCGCTTGAGGGACGAACGGTTTTAATCAAGAAAAAAGAGTGTGAAAAATACAACTAATAAATTTGACGCTGTTCATTACCTCCAGGTGTGGCGTTCCTGTAGCTGAAGACTACACAAGCACGCATTGCCTCATAAATTTAATTACTTGGATGCGAATACCCCCAAGAAATCAACCGCTACAACGGTTCTTGATTCTAGACTCTAGTTTTATATAATGCAACAGTAGCAGAGAAAAAAACGTATTTAGAGAAAAACACTGGACGCATTGCTGGTGCGACCTATTGACCGGCCATGGTCGACCTTTTCATTGATTGTACTTCTCGTCTATCTAACAAATACTAGAATACCTATGATCACAACAAAAGGGTCAACAGTAGGCGATAGTGTCGTACCGGCGTTATCGTGACAGCTTACTGAGAAGCGTGTTTGCTATTGATCCTAGCTACAAATGCTAGCATAGGTTCAGATCCGGCCGCAGACACATATCGTGCTGGGGGTCAACCCTGTTACGCATTGCCAAACGGCAATGTTGTCTGTAAAACTCAAACATATAGATAGCATGGTAATGATGTGAAGCTTATCAATTTATACATTACATCGAACGAAGGAGATGAACCTTTCGTCGTTCAGTTAAGATCGACAGTTGCGGCAATGGCCTTGAATAGAGAAACCGACCCGATAGATATGTGCTAGACTTCCGCAACTTGAGCGTCGTAGCATTATAAGCAGTAGCGTGTCTATCTATTGAGCTGTTCCTTTTCGTCGAGAGTTTGAGTAATACAGTTTTACGTACGACCAGTACCACTAGAGCATAATGTCGCCCTTAGCTGAGCTTGAGGCTCAGTCCCGTCATTTGGACCCCGTCGAGTCCACTAATATTGATTCTCGATACCTCTTTCAAGGTCCATTCTGAATCAGCCCAGATCTTCAACAAGATAAAACAACTACAGACGTATCCATTAAACTTAGGAATATATGAGGTCGTCTCGGTTCCGAATCGGGCATAGGTATACTCCGTCTTGGAAAGGGTTAGCCATCAACGTTACGTTAATGGCAGCGCCGAAGGTAAAAGTCCGAAATATTTGTTTTAAATAGGCATAACGCACTGTGAGATGTGGACGGCTCTAGCTTCTAATATTAAAAATAGCCGTCCACGCTGGTAACTAATCATTGGCATACGACAAACCAAGTACTTTAGCTACTAACAGACATTAGTTAGTTTTTTTAGTATAATTTCCAGAAAAGACCTATATCTTTCGATTCAGTACTTAATACCCTATCATTCCGGATAATGACGCGCCAGAATCTGCAGAACGTGCACGATAGTAACTAAAGTTGTTAACCACCGTAGAGAGCTTTTAAAAAGATAATTTCTATATATTTATATAAAAAGGAATTATTTATATTATATACTAGCATAATTATAACATAGAATTATAAAGATTTACGTATAAAGGTGTATTACTGCAGTGTCGTTTTGTGAGGCATGAATCTATATCTATCCAGGAACGAGAATGACGCACCGAAAGCAACAAACAATCACGATCATGATATTACCATCAATGAATAAATAAGTCAATATTAATCTCTCCCTAGTTGCTCCTAGATGCTCTCTCTAGTTGCTTGCGTTCTGTCTTCAACGCTAATGGGTATATAGAAGATCTTCGCCTCTGTTTGGACATGTATTCGAATCACGCTAACAGTGTTCCAAGCAGATAATTTCCGCTGGACAGTTGATGAAGGTTTTTCTAATTCTGGTTGTTCTATGCTCTAACCCATTAACCTTAGTTTTCTTATGTAGTAAAACTTGAAACCCGGTAAATGAATTTTAGGCGTCTCCTAAATTTCCTTAGCACAAAAAAGGGGCAAGATAATCGTCTTTGTTCCGAACGTATAAAACGCTTGCGCTTTCATATGATTGCTGAGGGTACGTATTACAGAAGATTAACTACGAGAACTAAACTGGACGTGTATTGGGTCCGGAAAAATAGTAACCAAATTTTGGTGGTTGTTAATCCGCATGGAGCCATGTCGACAGTGATAATAGCACTTCGGCAAAGACAGCCATTGACTTCATTTTCGAAGTAGCCGATAATTTGGCGGTCTTGATTGAGATTGTTCGTTACCTGCCCCGAGGGTTCCTTCTTTCCGCGATTGTTTGTTTTTCTTCGCGTGATGCAAGTCTGATAAGGGCGCTCAGCAACATAGTTCCTCGATCTTGCATTAGATCAGAGCTTAAGAAGACTATTGTTGGCATGAATATTCGGTGAGGGCGACTTACTTAATAACTGGCGTTTCCAGTGTGATAAGTGATCAATAGCATACTAGATAGACTAACTAGTGCGACCGTTTAACATGCAGGCTTCTATGAGAAGATCGGTCGAAGCAGCTGAATCGGAACGCGTTCAGTCTATCAGACAGCGCGAGCAGAGGGTGAGCTGTTCTTTCGAAACTGTACATTTGAATGGCGTTCTGTTAGATATTTTTATAGCGTGAGTAAATACATATAAAGACTTGAGAACGCATCTAGTCGATACAGGCAGTGTTTGAGCTTAGTAAGAGGCTAACAGAGTTTGGTTTACGAGGTTGGGATCGAATCTCTATATACTAGAGATTTTGCAAGCTTTTTTTAGCTGTGTGCTGACTTAACACGTATGTGAACGATGAATAACCTTAACTAATAGTAAATGACGAATTCTAGCTAGCGAACTGTGTATGGGTGGCACATCTTTTTTTGAGTATCGTAAAAAACAGATCTGGAAAGTATCAAAATGCTATTCCTGAACGAACTGCCTATATAGGTATTCTAGGTCATATAATTGATCATTTCTATCTTTTTCGCTCTTCCTAAAATTCTTTACCTTTAATTTGCACGATTCAATAATATTCGTGCACGTATGTGCAGTCACGCTTTCCGCCTTATGCGTTTTACAAGCGACCACCATAGGACCACTTCATTCTATAAAAGTGTGTAGATTTTAATTACAATAGTCACATAAAGGGACCCAAGAACATTCTGAAAATACACAGTCTCGAGCAGATACATGATGTGCCTGGCCTATTCTACGAACAGAGGCGTTAATGCAAATGAAAACACACAAATATACGAATAGGCTATTTTGCATGGTACGACCAAGGATTTTGTCTGTAACATAGTATAACCTTGTCTTTGTAATAATACCATTACGAAAATATTACTGTTCTACAGAAATGTTACAAGCATAAAAGTGACTTTTATGCTCGAAGCACTAGTTCCTATTGTTTAGCTTGTGGATACCTGCCTGAGTGTCATTGTATAACGGCTAAATAAAATGGCAAATAGCATCATGGTAACGATTTACCGCCAATCGATATTACCGTTCTACTTTTCGACAATATCACTTGTTACTTATAACTGATCCGATTAGAACTGGTTCGTGAGTGAACCGTCTACTGGCGATACTGGACGTATTAAGCCACATTTTCTATAGTGTGATCTGGACATACAACTATTGGTTAATGGCGAAGTCATTGTCTGCCCGTATGCCAGGATAAGTTCCGTTGGTACCTACGGAATTTTTGAAAGTAGATAAATCATAGACTAACTAGCTAATGAATGGCCTAAATGAGCCTAATTAAGAGAGCGCTTTTGCAGCTATGAGAGAAATAAGCAAAAAAAAAAAGGGCTACTTTTATTCTTTGATAGTAAACTGTCTGAGACGGCCGATTGACGCAGACGATTTTAACCTTTGCTCGCTAATGATATATGCTAACTTATGTTAATGTATGTACATTTTGATTGGACTTTTTGGGATGCTATATGTGTATCAAATCTCACTGAAGCCACTCGTATGTATTGTTCCTTGCAGCTTTCGCACCAATATCAGTTCATTAATTAATTTACCATTCATGTCAGTAGTAAACAAACCATGCACAGCCTACTCCACTAAACGTATTTTCGCAAGGTTATAGGAGCAACTATCTGTAGATTTTAAAACTAAGTTTCCCGCTAGTTCAACGGGACAATCCTTCTCTCCCCCTCTCCCTCCGCCGCCCCTCCATCTTGGTATATAGGGTAGAGCATCTAAATATACATTTCTTCCTATACATTTTTTCTGAACTGTATCTAAACAAAAATGGATAAAGATGAGGTTTTTTAGGTCATTCCTGATGGTTATTTTTAATTTGTACGACCGCCATTTTGTTGCGATCACAACCTCGATAGGGAACATGTCAGTTTAAAAATAGTCCTTTTCTAGTCCGCAAATAACATTTTAACACTGACCACGAATCAAGCAATACTGCTAGATGTAAACCCGGGATAAACACGATATGTACAAGAAATACCAACAGAGTAATATGCTTTGGCTCGCAGTAGGTCAAAGGTCCCAAAAACACAAGGCCTTCGAATGGCTACAAGGGTACAAAAAAGCGCAAAGTATTTCAAGATGGCTAAACGCTTGGGGTTTGGCAGTTGATGTTCTCTCCTTCAAAACGGCCCTCGTTTACCAAGGGCTCAGGTGTACCGTTTTAATCCGTCTTGATTAATTTTCGAGCTTTTCAAATCCGAACTCTGTTAAGGATATTCTGCTTCGCCTCACGAACGTCTTCTCCAAATTTTTCGGAAGCCGCTTGAAAGCTCGCAATAAAGTAGGTAGTCGTTTTTGGGCTAGAAGGAAAGTTTCTTGCCAGAAGTGGGGGTTTGTTCACACAGAAAAATTGTACAATGTCTGACCCACACTTAAATTTCGAAAACAGCGCACTGCTGTTACCATGATGAGAGTGCTGTTTTACTCTAGAAAGATTTATTTTTTCTGTGACGAAGAACGGATAAACGCGTGTGAATTACGGCAAACAGCCAGTCAAAGTTTGTCCGAATTTGAATGCCCCATTCTGTATTACTAAATACGAGCTGCTAATTGGTTCTGTTAACTTATATTAGCTTTAAAAGATTTTTTTAAATAAACTCTTCTTAAGGGGTTTTGTTTGCTAAGTTGGCTAAATGTTGGCCAAACATCTGCAGAGAATGCTTTGTTACAGCTTTAGCCACATTAAAAAGTACAAGCATATTTTCCATCAATAAAACGTTTACGCCACACGACTAACCTAACGCCGATACTGAAGTAATGGTATACAATTATTATGAAATTGCTTGACAAGCTAGAATAAGTCACCTGGTAGTATGTCATTTATAACCCCAGGAAGAAAAGGAACAACTTTCGCAATTTTAAGATGGCGACAGGAACTATCTGCGTTAATGGATGAGAAAATCACGGCGTGGCTCTCTGCTAACTGGCGCTTAAGTATCTGTCCCGTCCATTCCGCTTAACTACAGCTTTTATGATCCAATTTTTGCGAATTTAATAATTTTTTGCTTCATTATAGAAAAGCAAAAACAAGACGTACAATACTGGACGGTAGACCTAAATATATACTCGAATATGTAAACGTAACTATTAGCTAAAACGCTTACGTTAATTATCTTCGTTAGGGCCAAAAGACTAGGGAATTAGGGGATTTTTCTATTATGAACATTATAGACCTCGAACTTCCATAGAAATATGGCACCTTAAAATTAGAGAACGATCTTGATCGTACAATGGCAAAGATCTCTGAAAGTAATGCCTGTAGTGTCCAGGCCCATGACAACGTCTGGGCATATTCCGTGACCCTTTCTATACGGTAATCAATAACTTAAGAGAACATTAAACTCTCCATTATGTCATGCTCCGTCTGTCTAAGCGTGAATTATTATTCATCCGTTTCTTGCTCGCCAGACAACAAGTGGAAGCTGATGAAAAGGAGCCGATCGGCTCAAGTTCTCCATTCTTGCCGCCACCGTTACCGTTTGTTAATGATCGAAAAGAAGAGTATACGGAGGTTGCAAGCACCGAAATGCAAGAACGGGTTAACAGCAACTACGAATCGCCGTCAAATCTAGCTGACGAACTTCAAGAAATTGAGCAGTTGAATCAAGAGACGTTTCATAGTAAGGACGCTAAACAAGCTCAACCGCAAGTCAAGTCACCCTGGGAACCTCTAGCACAGCGAGACAGAAGCCAATATCGGCTAAAGAAGAAAAAACAAAGAAAAGAGCCGCCCAAAGATAGAACGTTAGTCTTGACAGCTCCCAATAGCTTTTCAAGTCTCAAACCTGAAGATACATCTCCGTCCTATGTTCAAGTAGACGATCCTGTAGACGTTGGTGCTTCAACGCTGATTTATGGGTATATGTTGCCACAGCTACCATACGCCCGTCAATACCAATATCACCATGAAGACCAACGGCAGCAGCCTCTACCGGAATATTCGATTGTTGAACCAGTAAACGCCGAGGTAAGTCTGGGCAGAACGGTATAGGAAAGTACGCAAGCGGTAAATCATATCGAACACAAATTTATTCTATAGATACGCGATGCCTTTTTCGCCCCGCCCATAAAATATTCTTTGAGTAAACAACTATACTATCTTATTTAGATAATTGTCATTATCCACAATATGCATTCTCTGCCCTATCAGCATGCGTCGCCACAGGTAACGGTGCTCGGTATATTAGTTCGACTTGACCTACCCTCGGCATGCATGCATGTCATCATAATCGATCCGAAACATTTTAGTATTTTCAAACAAACATTTCGTTGTTATCAAATCACTAGACGGAAATTGTACCACTATGCTTTTTCTAGATATATGGGCCTGAGAACAGAGTGACAGACCTGAATAGTGGACAAACTTCTGAAACTGATGTACGTTTTGCTTTGCGCCTATTATCTCCAGGCCCTAGCTGATCCCGCCACTCTAGGAGCAATGGTCATGTCATCCGATGTTTACCTCGATCGTTACAAATTTCCGCCATTAGTTCAACCAGTTCCCGAGGGGGAAAATAATTATTTTCGGAAGCGAACGAGCCAATCAAATTCAAACGGGATAATCGCGGGACACACCCAGGACAATGTTAGTCACAGGAAGGCGTTCAATTTGAAACTTTTTCACCTTCCACTCATATCGATAGACCTCGACAGCAAAGTATACAAGGATGAAAGCCTCGTTGCCGACATAGGTAAACGAAATGGATGATAGATGTCATTACCTTACCGAAAACTACGGCATCTAAAGAACACTACATACGGCAAATACGAGGCCTTGCATCTCATCGCGACGGCTCCCCGCGGTGGTAAGCTAAATAATTAAATACACCTGACAAAGGACGTTACCCGTTTTCTGGACTCTATCCCGCGCCTGCTCTACACTATCGTGACAAATATCTAAAAGTTAGGCCCGATATCTGAGAACGCTCGTTAAACATTGGTCCCTTCTGAAAGAGTGTTTGGCAAGGTGATTGAGCTGTCGTTCTAATTTGGAGGTTCTTTAAGTGTTCATATAAAGCTGCCGCGGATACCTCATCGTGATGACTTGTTATGTAATATATGGTATTTGGTTACGTGGGATTCTGAATAATTGATTAGTACCACTCTGCATAAAAACGTACTAGAAAATTGGTTAGTTATATATATTGTTTTCCCTTTTTAGGCAACATTCTAATGCTGTATAATGAATGATTAAATACAAATAAATTAGGTACTGGCTAGCAGAGAAGTAAGTAAGCCATCGAACGATCATGCGCATAAAATAAGCGGAACAGTTTTAACTGTTGTGTGAAAAGGATGTAACGATAATGGAACGCTTGTACTTCTGCTCTCGAACTTTGTTTGTTCAATCAGATGGTATTATTACTCGATGCCTATAGGAATGTTTTTGAAAGCCGCTCGTAGAATATGAACGCTGCAACCTACAATTCAGATCGTACAGTAAAGAAGAAAAAAGCCGCTTCACCGCTGAGGCTCATGAGGTTCAAATGGCATCTGTTTCCTTCGAACCTAGCCTAGAAAATGAGTTATATAGTAGTTAATAGCAATCGTAATAAAATTACATTGGCCAAGCATAGTGGACGACAGACGTTTCTGATGTGCTTTCAGTCTAGGTAGCGCAAGGCATCTCGTAATTTTTTTCGAGGATAGCTAAGCAGCGCGACGCGGCTTTCTATGCAAAACGAAGTGGAGATACGCTTACATGATAACCATTCGTACGAAATCGATAATGAGACCCATAACAGCTGCCGCTGTTGATATATTTATTTTATGGCCAGGATTGCGCACTAACTGAAAAATACAATAACTCAATCAATTGTATCTGGGCATAATCAGCCCGAACCATTTAATGCTTGGGAGTATATAGTTTCGGCAATATTTCTTTATCGTCATTTCGAAAAGTGTCACTTACGGGTGCTCTACTACGATCATACAATCTATAATTATACAGGAAACTAACTTGCTACTATTATGATTACGTTCTCTGATATGACTACGTGGCTGATTCGTGTAACCCTCCTCGACAGCAGTACTGTACCTAATAGGCTTCCCGTAATGGCGACTATGTAAACCTGGATGAGCGATTCTGGCCGACAAATCTCAACTGAAGGATTTCATAATACCCACTATCGTTGAAAGACTATCCGCAAGATCGTCATCAACCAGAATGTATAATTCTGAATCGTTTGAAAAATTTTGTTGTGTGAAAATAGTTTACACACCGGTATTGTTAGTAGTAGGTATGGCAGTTAAGGAGGCCGACGAGTGTAAATGAATAAATAAACGTCATGAAAATGTCACTTTAGTTTTGAATAAGTCAACCTATGTAAAAGGCATTTGGGCTCGGAGGTAGGGTCAGTGGCTCCCTTGTTCAGACGACCATGTTCTAGATACTTCACATATGTAAGCGATAACACCTTGTACTTGCTGTTAAAGGCTACACTCAGAAGCTAAGTTTTCCCGCTAAACGCTGCTGTTGTACATAGCGAGCGCTGCACTCTTTGCGGGTTTTGATCGGGCGCCAATTACTGAGGGTCCCCTTGAGCGTCATCTCTTTGATGAAGTTATTAACGTTTGCCTGGTGAGTCTCAGTGGGCCAGCGATGGCCAACGGACTAGATATTTCAATACTCCCTACAGCCAGCCAGCCAGCCAGCGGACGGTTGTCAGCTGTCCAGCTTATACAATAGTGCGGGTAAATTTTTTATCTATGAATTCGGTAAGTTAAAAATCTGCGTTATCTTTCAAATAACAGCCTAGACTTAAAAAGAAAACAAGTACACAAACAGTGTCCATTGTATGAGAAATAAAGGGTGACACTTGCAAGTGTCACGCGTTGTTTGTGTTGCATTTTACCATCTTGATGCTACGAATGTTAATCCACATGTAAGTATGATTCAAGTCTCTAACAAACGGAAAATCCATTTACAATAATAATAAGCGAAGCGGCCATGCTAAACTGTGAATCAACCTTGTAAACCAACAAAACTGTGAACAAAAAATCAACCATTAGCTAAGAAACCCTCTAGAGGTTCCCGCGTCTCTGTCATTTAATTTCTTTACCATAAAGCAGAAAACAATCTATCCCGATGGTAGGATAAGTTTTAAGTGCCACAAGTAACTGAACAACGGAGCAATCTGTCGTGACGCGCTGGAAGCTCGAGGCGATATTTCAACGAAAAAGGAAGTGCCCTGATATCGCATGTTTTCTTCACTGTTATATGCTAGTTTCCACAGCTAACTGAAGAGCATACATACGCAGCAGTATTTTTTTTACAAAGTTAGCGTTTATGATAGTTGCTAACCTGTAACGTACAATATTTAAGCACCACGTATGATAGTCCTACAATGAGTTGTCTATTGGTGCTGTTTTCGGTCTAATGCATTGTTACATACATTGGTTACACCACGCCCGCAGACTTCCATAAAGAGTCTTATATCCTTCGATCTTTTTCTATTTTGTTCATAGAAAATTAGGCTGTGTTCCGGAGGCCACGCAAGGTACCTGGTCGGGTCGCCCCAATAGAAGCAGCTTCTTTTCGCGACGTTAGAAGTAGCAGGGCCGTCGTGTATAGGTCATCACGTAAAAGGCACAGTATTTATTTTCATCATAGACAACACTGGTTTGAACGTACAGAAAGATCTCAAACGTAACACCATCTCATCAATATTTAATAAATACGAGGTAAGTCTACGTAAAAAATGTGAAGTTATTGTTTTGATGCCAACTTAGACCAACTTTCGGAATCCTGTTAGTGCTCCGTGCAAGTTATTAACTGGTCTCGGCGAAATTCGTAATGCAAGCGTCCTGTGAACAATTTTCTATTTTTGGATAAATTTCTACACCACAGCCGGTTTTTCCATATAGTAATATATTGGACCTTTGAATCTTAACGTGACAACTGTTCGCGTTGCTAAAACGAACGCTTTAAATTTAATATCATTAGAAAACATGTGCAGGCTCTACGGATAGAAAGCATACGGGCATTCGTATTTTTTTAGCCTCTATTAATAGGCTTAGAATGGGCTCGGGTTAGCACATTATGCTATACGTTTGCGATACTGAGTCTCGCCTATGTCTCTGGTTCAGCCGTGATAAGTCTTCGTTTTTCAAACATTCGTTACAGGGTCACGTTCAGAACTACTGGAATACCTCTACTTGGTGTTGCAGCCAAGAAGCATGACAGCCTTTCTTTGACGGGATGAGTAGGAGTGCCAGCTTTTATGCCAAGAAAAGAAAAGCTAAATCTTAACGCTAATTGATGAGAAAAGGGACCCTAGCATCTAGCACATACACGCGTGTAGAATATCCTGAATACGTATTTACTTCCAAATCGTCTTCTTCGGCCAGAGAGTATTTCCATGTAGTACTGATTAGGGATCAATAGGCATATCAGAATTCATCACACGTTATACCGGTGAAACGCTGTGATAATATGATAGGGGGCTCACTAATTCTTTCGATTCGCTAGAAATTTGGAAAATCTTGCAAGCCGACGCAAAGATATTACGGCCAACCGGTTCTTCAGTTTATCGCTAGAACTGACCGTGACTGGCTTTGACCTGAAATGTTCTATCCTTTATGTAAGCTAATCTTCTAGTACTTTTTTCTTCTGTACTGCACGTTTCGGGATAGTGCATCGACTGGTTTATGTTATCATAGTGCAGGTTTTCTAGTCGTACGATCTTAGGGAAAACCTCTTTAAACGCCGTGTTGCACTTTGTACATTCGTTGCATTTTCATGCTTGAGTCCAGCGAGTTGAGATGGATATTGTATTGTTATATATAATATCGACATCGGGAGCTTCTGTCCACATGCCTGTTTAAAACTTGGAAGACAACTGCTTCAAAATCGACTGTCCTCCTTCTTGATGTTCTTAACTTGTGTCGCATTGTTATATTGAAAAAGGTTAGTGAAATAATGAAGCAGTGTTTATATGCGCCAGTTGTGGTGCTGCACGATGAGTTAACACTTAGTAGACTAACAGTACGATGGGCGTATTTGTCTTCAAAAAAGTCTTCATAAGCGATTGAAGGGCTAACGGAAATTGAGTGCTAAAGATGCTGGAGCCTGCCACCTGACGATACTATAGACAGCTCATATTGCCCAATAGCTTCTTCAATTTCAAATAAAAATCAGGGTCCTAGTGGCATTCACAGTGTGTGAGGGACCAAGTGAACAGAATTTTCCATTTTTCAACCCGGTCGCCCTTGGCTTCAAAGCGATCAAGCCGCCCGTCTACGCGGCTCTTGGGTAGATGTAAATGCGCAGGCCGTTTCCGCCGCCGAATTAAGCGCAGTCAACATACCCAATATACTAGTTCTCAAAATGATTAGTGTGAGCTCTGGCCCGCCGTTAAAGTGCGACCTTATGCGAGAATTGGAATCTTTAGTAAGCCTTTAGAATAGGCGTGCCCTAACAAACATTTTTTAGCCTGCTCTTATCATTTAGTTATCCATCTTTCATAAGAATAGGCCGTCGTTTTTGTCCGATGGCCTCGAATTAAGGCCGGCTCGCGCATCGAGTTGACCAAAATTCGAATTTGCAAAGACAAGGAAGTAATTGTTCTCCCAGATCCGTAGTTGTCGGTGCAATCTAAATTCGTCCTTATAAGGCACCCAACTAACTACGTAGATCCGTATGCCAATTGCAAGCAGTAAAGCCTTCATTGGCTGTAATACTCTGCAGTGTTGTAAGGCTCTAACTGATTAAAGAGGACAGATTGCATTTATGACTAATTATCAGTATAATAAAATTTCTAATTGAATGCAAGCTATCGTAAAATGACAATAATCTATTTGCCTAAAAACCGTATTCCTGTTTCTCTATAAACATTTTTTTTTAATTTTTTGGGGAGGACATATTTTTTGGCATTGAAATTTACCACTTTCCCATAAATGTAATTGCAAAGTTGGTTCACGATGCATAATACGTATAGAGAGCTTCTAGATCCCATCGTCAGGATGAATGCTCAGCGTGAAAGGTCTGCTCGTTTTAGGTTGGAAACCAGCCGACAACGCACAGAACAGCAATGTTCTCACCTTCAGATATAAGGTAGGCTTGAGCCTGCGTTGTTTACCGTAATCCAGAGTTTTTTAAACTATGCTTCTATAGCTTCTATGCTGCTCAGCTCTCTTAGGTTCTGAATAGACAAAAGGCGAATCGGTCCGAAAGCAAGCTTATATGAGTGACTTATAAACTGTAGTAAACTAGGAGCTGAAAGAGTAATAGCCAACTGAAACAATATGTCGTTCAGCAGGAATAAGTATCTATAGAGTAATTTCGTCCAGAGTAGACGTTCCGGTTGTTTGAACTTCTTCTGAAGCAGAGGCTTCTGTCCGCAGAACAGCCCAAGGTTTGATCTATCAGGTTTCGATGGGTGGCCCTGTGGGCCATGATTACATGCAGGTCTCGAAACGTACGAAAAGTTCGTTTGTTAATTGAAAGAATTAGAGCTTCTAAACGATCTTGGTCAAACGTTAAAATAGTAATTATGCACTTCTATGAAAGAAAATAGTTCATCAAAAGTGTTTTAATTGGATTATTAAAAAAAAATTATACGAATTATTATTATTCTTTTAAAATGGTCTACGCTTGTAGAACGTGTTTTGATGCCTTCCGATTTAACTGGCACATCTCTTATGTTGTGAATTGGCCTTACATTCACTTTCGTCTCAACTAGTGACGGTTCTTGTTCCGCGAAAATAATCCTATCATATTTAAAACTGTGTATGTCTAATATAATTCAATTAACTTCCTTAAGTTGTGGATGCTTATTTGCCGTCATTAAAGAGCGAGTAGGTAATGTCTTACAGCAACGAGGTGCCGCTAGGCACGGAAATTTGCATTTGAGGGTAAGTACCGATAGAGCTTGACAAAGAGCTTAAGTTATATACATATATCGCATTTTCGTTATACTTGTCTTTGTGTATCTAATTTCTCAATTATGTCATTAGAATTTGGTCAGTTCAAGTTCTTCGTAAAAAAAAAAATTAATACTCTGGTGCTTTGCCAAGTTTGTCGGAAACGTTTTCGCGGTACATATTTATCAACGGATAAATATCTGTATACATTTAAGTAAAAATATTTTTAACATGTTTAAATCGTACTTTCAAAAATACTGTGGTTTAAATTACTAGTCAGAATAGTATCCTTGAGCACATATTTCGATAGATATTGACCGGTTTTTAGGTTGTTGTCGAAAGTATCGACTTCGTCTGTGGACTTTCCCTGGTACTCAACGATAAGGCCAAAGCGCGCCCTCCAGCCTTCTATAGAAGCAATTATTTGCCGTCCTTGTTTTCTAAGGCCAAAACGATGATCCTTCGAACAGAACTGCTGGTGCAGTTGCTGTGGTGAGCTATGTTTGTTTACTACTCTATCTTATTATCCGCAGCTCTTATATAGTATGCTGCATTATAATGTATAATATAGGTATTTAGTGAATGTTATTATTTGTAATTGGAAATTTTTTTCCCGTTTATGAATTTTCCCTTCAATTTTAAACACTTTAAACTTAATATTTGCTAATTGTATGGCAGGTTTCTGCGCGTAACAGGACCCTGACATCGGCCATATAAACTTTATTCAGTTTTTATTGCACATAATTGTTTTTTATTTAATATAAAATAGTTAATGTGAAGCATTTGTTCATTACTTCCACGTATAAAATTTTGTCATTTATAATTAGATGTTAAGCCAATACGCTTGATTTGGTCTGGTCCTCTTGTTTATTGAATTGCTTAACAATACTCAAAGAACGTACTCTTTCTTTTTTAGGTACCATCGAGAGAAACTGTCTTCCCGTTGATATAGTTGCTTCCGTTCAGAATTCCAAGGTAAGCGGAACGTTTTTTTTTTTTAGTGTATACGGTGTACGTGCATCGACAAGACTAAGAAGATTCAATCATATAACAGATACAATCATTAGCTGGGGTACAGCTTTTCCCTTTCAGCTGTCGATTTTCATACATGAGGTGCTGCACGAGTGTTAGTAAAGGTGAAAGGGTAAAATTCAATTGATGTTGACAGCCGATTGATGTAAATGTAAAAAAAGTATGTTAACATGGGTTAACCTAAACTTCAATATCATTTAATACCTGCGTACTAAATGCGTTCCTTTGCTGCACTAAGCAGGATAAATACAACAGGATAAAAAATATTAAAAATCAATATTTACATATTTCTTTTAAAGGAAACATTTTTTTTCTGTAGTTCGTTTCTTTTTGTAGTTCATTTAATCGGTGCTTCAAATGGCCTGTTTGTACATACAAGAACATGTGACGCATACTAATGAAAATACTAAAATAAACAACGTTGAATTAGGGTTCGTATTCACACTTCTGTCACTCTGGGTAGAATCATCAATTCCACAGACCGGATATAAAGATAAAAATTATATATATTACACTTCTGCGACGATAGCAAAGTCGCCAATAAAAACTTTCACCGTATTTATGGGGAAGGCCGACTACACCCATAGTGTTGTAAATTAAACGATATATAGCGTAAAACTTTTTTTATCGGAGTCTTCTAAGTTACGGTGGTCATAATGTGTGTTGGTATGCCATTTTCGTACTGCGAACCCGCACGGGCAGTATTTACTGGATAGTTAGAGACCGCATTAGCCCATTTTAACTTCACTTTGTTTTGTGCTTACGGTATACAACTCCTGTCGTCTCCAGGTCTACTCCAACCTATTTTATATATAAGCTCTCCCTGTAGTTTGAAAAGTCTCGGGACGGTTGCAGAGGTTTGTATTTATTTGGACTTGTTAAAGGACCAAGAAATATACATCTTGTGATAATAAAGAGCGGAGTTAAGTGTGCTATATATACTTACAGCAGAGGCACCCTCATACAATTTTAGGACCTATAAAGGTGCTATTTTGGCTTCTATTCTACAAATGTGTTGACCAAAAAAATCCCCCCAAGATCTTATTAAATTGAGTATGTCCAAATACGTCAACAAACTTTCAGAGAGCTTTAGGCCATTATATATATATACCTTTTTCAAATACTAGGAGCCAGTTCTACTTGAAACGCGTTACCCAGTTTCCATTTTAGCTAAATTGAAACTCCGGGTCATCATCGTTGATGTACAAATTACCACACGCGTCAGCTAAAGCTTTAGCATTTTATCGCTTGCATGCAGGAAGCATATCCACCATTCCACTCCCGTCCACCCCAGCTTCTACCAACCGCGACGTTTGTACCCATGAGGGCAGTGGAATTCCAACAACCACCGTCGCTCTGTTTACCGCTCAACCTCTCCATCTAAACTGAGCTTCTACTGACCCAATATGGCTGTATGTGGTGGTTTAACGGGAGTTCTGGGAACTGAGAAGGTTCTTGCATCGTAGAGAACATGCGACCCGTTTTATTCTCAGCGTCAAAGCCTATCGTCCCAGTTTGCCATTACAATACTAGGTCAGCGTCTCATCCAATATTGGTGCAGAGACCAAACGCAAGCGAAGTTCTCCTAGTTTGCTCCGGTTCAGCATTTGAAGAGTGCAATCTGTTCACGGCAGAGCAGCCTTAGCTAAACCGTACCTGGCCGTATCCTGCGCCGCTTTCAGCCAGAGGCCGTTGATAGCCGACTGTGGGGCGTGTTAGCCTAATGCGATCGTTTGAAATTATCAGTTTTTGAATTCTGTGCTCCCCTTAATGGTAGATAGCATGAAAGGTGGCAAATCGAATGAAGCAGTAACATGTTATCTTCTTTAGTCTAAAGGCCATATACCATTAAATAATCGGCCAGCGATGACGTGGCCGTCAAAATAAAAAAAAAAAAAAACACTGAATAGCAAGAATAAATTTAAATATTCTGTAAAAATTATTAGCATTCAGTTAGCAAACAACAACATACTCATAATTTCCTTTAATAGGATCTTTTAATAAACGAATTAACTACAGATATGCTTGCATCTAAACGATTCACGACTTTGATTTAAGGAATAGAATGTCAAGCAGGGCACGGGATCCATGAGAATTATCTTCCGAATTTAGATGGATCACTCTGAAAGCGCTGCATGGCCTCACTCAACAACAACGGAGTTAAAGTTTATTCCAGCCTAGTGCTTTACTTACCGAAAAATATGTTTATTTTCGTCTAATAAATAGCCTGTTAATCGGTGTCCTATATGTGAAAAATGTACTAGTAGCCTCTTTTACGTTTCAAATGATATATTATATTACAGGTTGATCCAGATGCAAATTCTGTATGTAAAAATGATGCGGAAGCACGTCGGTGCGAACCCTGCTCTCTGCAACGTATCAGGGCACCTGACCCTAGATATGTCCACCACGAATAATTCAATGGCCTTCAACCGTGTTTCAAATCGCAATACGTTGGCCTACAAGTTTTTATTGATAATAAGTGGATTTATTGTCATGTTTTTATATTTTATAGCATGACTAGGCAGGCAAGTGTCAACTTATTTAGGCAACTTACCTCTCGTTTGTGAGTTGTATGTGTGGCCATAAGGTATATGTGCTATTGGGCCAGTCACTCCAGACGCGGCGCAGATTATTTAAGTTGATGAGGAAAACGAAAACAAGAACTGCAATCTATTCGAAACTTCTTATCATTAACTTTTTTGAACTAATCAGCATATTTTTAATTACGCTTCTTTGGACTTTCCATTTATCTATTGCTAGAGTTGGGCACAAAAAATACAGATGCAGGAATTGTCACGGAGCTTCGAACGTGTTTCCTTGACCGTCTTATCACTGGTACGTCAACAGACGCATAGCGATCTAACACAAGTTAACAACCATAATAATATTATTACTTACATACGTCATCAGGTTAACACATGAATCATGGAAATATGACCAAATGGAAACAGCGAATTAAAGTTGCGAAACTTCATACTTCAGTATTTCTCTTTTGATTGAACTTTGGGTGTCTAGCCATGAGCTATTTCAAACCAGAAACTACCGTAAAAAGAAACCAAATTGAAAGAGAAGCAGTTATTTTCTATGAACCGCATCGGCCACTACTTTCTGTTTTTTAAACCAAATATAATGTCGATGAAAATCAAAATCAGTCGCGTCTGCTGTAAACCAGAATTAATAATTTTTTTTTTATTTTCAGATTCTTTTGAATACTGGAAAGTCTGCAGTGTTTCGATTCCGTCTATTTAGTATTATAATAAAAAAAAAAAAAAAAAAAGCTTTGGAGGCTTCTAGAAACAGCTACTAGCTCCGGTGAGTGTCATTGAAGGAAAGCCACATAGAAATATAACTCATTATTTGACACTGACATTTATATCTTACAGAAATAAGGGGTTAAGCTGCTCCCTCTATTTCCGTAAAAGTAAAAATTCATTTTTGGAGTTAACTAATTTGTACGAGAACGCTGTCGTCTTTTACCTAAAACGGTTAGCAGTTACAAGCATGGTACATTATGCATGTACAAAAGCATTATAACTAAGTTTTTTTTTTTTAATTTGGGAGTTGTATGTGCGTACGTTTCGCTAGTTTGACTCGTTTCCAGAGAAATGAAACTTTACCAAGTTCAATGCCGATGCGTTAGTTCGAAGTTAGTCAGCGATACAAAAAAAAAAAAAGATGGAAGCCAATGGTACCAGCGTTTAGAAAAGACTTAACGAACCAGTTAAGATCCTCGAACGAGCCGTGCAACAGCGCTATGTTACACGTAAGTGTAGTGAAATTCGAAATTTGGCCAAGATCACTAGAAGACGCCCACTCCATAACGCTAGCAACGTACGCTAAGTTGACCACCCTCAACAACTGAAGAGGTTTACTATAAAAGTTCCCATCTTGTCTGCAATAAAAATATTATAACCAACCTTTCATTTGTCTTGTAATCATTAAACTGAGACGCCAATTAGCCTGATTCTGTGAATCATTTGAAGGGTTTAAGTCCGGATATCGGCCACCTGATGATTGGTCGAGCACTTGAAACATTGTTGAAGTTTTTAAAAATTTCTAAATTATTATTTACGTAACGATTTCTTCACACATGTACTAAAAAATGTTCGCTCTATTTAGAAAATCCTGATGATAATAACTAAGCGGTTTGAGTGTTTCGATCCTTATCATACCTACAAAAGAGGCACCTTACGATCTTACGCTATTAATATATCATTTGCGAGCACATAGACTCACAGACTGTATAGGTGGTAGGCTAAACGTTTTGCGTTCGACCGGACACCAGCGGGACACATGAACCTCTTTTTATGAGAACAGGGTGTGGAGCTCGATCCCGGTGACTAGGCCTGCTTTCGCCGGCTACTAATTAATTTTTAATCTCTATTCTTTTTCTCTGATTTTCCGCTTTGGACCACGCTGTATCTTCATTTATTCGTATCACCGGATCGGTAGGCTGGCGCAGGCTGGTCGGGCCTAGACGGGCCAATTTCCAAATGCGGCCCATGTAGTCTCCGTCTTCAGTTCATCCAGTTTCAGTAAGTTTAGTCAGCCTTTCCTTTTCTGGCCTAACCTACTTTCTAATTTGTCTTATCGTTATGAACTGCACGAGACCACTTGGACTATCGTTAACTGCTCTCCTGCTCTTTTCGTTGGTGAAGTTGTTAACAGTGTCCCAGGAGGTGGACAGTGCAATCACTATGCAACATAGGTACATCTGAAGGATTCATTGTCCTCTGGCAAACTGATCTCACCCCAGGGTTGTTGGTCCACTCCCTGACATTTTTTTACCGTCGCATGTGAGTACCTGTTTAAGAAATTAAATTCTCCTGCTAGGTCATCAAGGGAACTTCCCGCTCTATTTGTTTGTCGGTTTCTGGGCTAGATCTTCCTTTTTAATAGTTCCAAAGTTTTACAATAAGGTGCCGACGAAGACCAGGGTAGCTGCTGTGCCTATCGTTCGGTAGCCCGAGATAATTCTAGCTGCCAGGACCCGTTAGATCGTTCGTTGACGACCTCTAATACTCGCCGTCTTTGCTGTGCGCGCCGCCTATACGGCGCATCTGCAAAGAGTAATCAATTCTGCCACCGACCTCAATTGACGTTTCTTTTTTCCTTCGGACCATTGTTAGTTGTCTTCACCTATTGTGATGGGGATGTAATTCGTTCATCTCCACCTTTTGTCTAAGAACTCTCTAAGACAAGCTGAATTTTGGCTCTGACCAACAACGGACTAAAAAGCTCAGAAAGCACAGGCAGTTGATGTACTATCTAAGCTTCCTTTTCTTCGCTTTGATTTACTTAAATGTGGGTAACGAAATGTATTCCTCTAGATATTAGGCTTGTAGTCAATAGACCTTTTGTATGGATAAATGTCAGTAGAAGTCGTATTTTAATAATCAGAATCTAGTTTCTAACTGCAAAGTTTAGTTAGCTCGATTGGTACGCAATAGCATTAGGAAAAGGTTTTGTTTAAAAGTGATATTGTGCATAGTTTTCAATGAATTTATTTTATCTACAGAACGGACCGATCGGACGCTAAGACAATCACTGACCAGACGTCGTCGCCAGACCGTGAAGCCGCTGCACATACCTCGGTACTCATCTATGGAGAAATCACTATTAAATATTAACCAGTTATTAATAACATGCTATATACAAGTATTTGGACCAATGAAGAAACCATTTGAGTCTATTCAATGCTTCTAGAAAAACTAGTTTTAACGATTATTGGACCATTTGGCTCATGTTTAGCTTATTTTGTCACATACCATATTGGCCTCGAAGAACTAAGATACGAACCGGTAAAATGACTTGGCTATGTTTGGCACAACGTACCATCACTTTTTAGCTCCAAGGAGAACTTATAGCTCGAACGGAAAAGGGTATTACGGCATCGAGATTCGAGCGTAAATCAGCTATTACCCAATATGTTCGCGTTGGATGAACCTCCCATCGATATTATGCACCTTTTGGATTACCTTAAATCGATAGTTTACAAGAGAATATATGACCGTAAACAAGGCAGAAACAGGTTCCGCTATAGCTCTACGATCAGAGCGAAGCTGCAGGTTATTTTCAGTTCTCCTCTGACAAAGACATGTTCATCCTTAAAGCAAAAATCAGGTCCAGAAATAATCGTTAGCTTGCTTACAATCCAAGCAATGTACCTATTGCGGGTAAACGCGAACTTCCAGCTATTGCTCCGCCATGTCCGTCAATACGATTTCAAATAAACCGCCCAGTTCAAGGGATCCTGACCGAAATTAGTTGATAGCGTCTGGCAATATTCGTTCGTCCATCTGGTGTGCAACTGACTTCCCACCACGTTTAGAGATACGGAAATTGATCGGTCAAGCCTTTTGCCGCAATCCTGCTTTTCTAGCAATGAATCTAGTTTTGCACATCTCGGTAGTACGCAGGTCTCTTCGTATCATACGTCACGCAGACAAAAGCAACTAGTCTCAAACGTGTTATAGCTACTTATCGGAACTGTTGTGTTAAGGATACTATGTGTCAGATACTACCACAATATTCAGGTAGTACAAGTGCTTTTAGTAGGCGTAAATTTCTCATGGAATCCTTGTTGTGTGGGTGTTGAAGGGTTCGGTGTAATTGTACGGCTGTTAGCACCTCCATCGCTAAGAAGTTCTCCGTATTTTCGTTCGGATTTGCCTAATTTTCAAACTCTAGTAATATTCATTGATGGTTTTTCGATACTCTAAGCAATATGGCACTTTAGGCGTTACGCCAGCCTCGGCTAGTTGGTTAACCACAGTACGGTTCAACCTTCAAGGCGTCATTTGACCCTATGAGGACATCTAGACCTGATATAGGTCGAATACCTGAAAGAAAGAGCCTAATAAAAGTATAATTTGTAAATTAATGTTTTTATAGTCGTCTGCAAAAGCGTTCGTTTGGTGAAAATGAACTATACTTGCTTCTGGCCTGTGACATTTCTCTTGAACAGCAGCTAGCTCCTTTTATCAACTGTTTAATCTTCAATTTACTGTTTAATTCAGTTTTAAATTCAAAAACGCTTTAAAAGTGGAAACTGCTAATTACTCTGCACGTATGCCCGTACAATAGATTAATAAGTACAGATTGTATGCGTGTTCGAGTGCAACTTGTTCTATTGCACTGCATGTACCCGCTATACATGCTCGTCAAGGCAAAAGGGTACATCTTTACATAGACGTTTCGTGTATAGAAAATCATTCCTGTAATTTTGCTTTCGATCATGCCTTATTTGTTGGGCCTTCTATTTTTATTATGAAGTAAGCGTTAGATACAGCATGCACCTGTTCCCTTTATCTAAATGAGAATGCACTGCGTGAGACAATACGAACACAACATTAATTTATTGCTTTTTATATCTGTAATAGAGTAAGTTTTCTGCATTAATATTTCTTTGTCGAATTGTCATGTCACAAAAAAAATCGAACGAAAAACAGATGCTGTCAATATCAATTGTGCTGTCAATACTGTGCCTGTGACAGCAACTAAGTAGGCTAAGGCCACATAGGACCGCCGCCCCTTCATCCTTGTTACTCTATCACTCCATACAGAACTTATATTTTCGAACAAAGTCAACAATGCTTAACAAAACTTTGTCTGTAGTGGCTAATCGTTACCACGCGCCTCGTCATCGCCATTATCGATCTCTATGTTAGGAAACAGAAGTTACGAAGGTGGACCACATGTAGCTTTGTATTAATCATAACTGTAAGTAACCAGTGCTCGTTTGTCGTTAACAATTCGGTTGCTGGGTTCTTTTGCTGACTTTTTTAAGCGTAGTGATCATCAACGGAACGAATATTAGAGGCAAATTGAAGCTTTCGATCCATCGGGAAAAAAAAAAAGATGGCGTACGTTATCCCACCAATTTTTCGTTTTCGCTACGAAAACCCTTATACGTGCCTTGAAGCTGTCTAGTTAAATCAAACATTCGTCTGATGTATTACCTGGAAACGAGTAACACCCAGATTCGTTCCTGACGACAGCCTCTTCCGCTCCAGTCTCTATATGCTACTTATACTACAAAAGATCGGATTGGATTAAACCTTCACCCGCCGTTATACGCCAACATGTCTGTCTGTATACCATCGCGTTGTTGTCGTTTAGCTCGATACCTGGAGCTCAGCTTGACGCACAGCGTTACCCTAATACAATACATATTGCTTACTTTAAATAGTTGATACAGGTCTATTTTGTCATCATTATAAATAGATTATTATATAATACGTTACGGTAAGATTTTTCCAGCACCAATTTAATACATAAGCCTTAAGAAGTAATAGCGTAAACATGAACACTACTGAAGAAACATATAATTGGACCCCATTAATATGTTTAGGCCATTGCGGCTAATTTTGTGCACGATCTCCTCTCGTATATAGCAGGGGGCCAAATCTAAATTAAATATGTAGTGTAAGAATCTCCCCTCCAAACGCAGCTTGAAGCTCAGGGTGCACTAGCAAAACTCGAGTCCGACGATTTTTTAATGGCATCCGTTGTTCGCGAACACAGTAACAACAACCACCGCCTGCGGTATGTCCTAAGTGATAATATTTACCCAAAGTAAGTCTGAACAACAATTCGTGAAAATCATGCAACAAAACAATAAGCCAAAGGGTGGCGAGGTAGAACTTCATTAGGCAAAGAATAGAAATCATACGAAAAGTAACAGAAACAACAGTGATGATTATATTGTTTATTTTAATAATTGGTCGATGGGTAACTGTCACCGTAACCCTATTTACAGTCGGGCCACCCTGGCCCGCCCTGATTGTAGAACGCTTCTGAGTGAACTGCGCCTCATCATCGCGTCCCATTGCACGAGGATTTTTTCTTTTTTTTTTTTCTGTAAGCATATATATTGTGGATATGTATGTATGTATGTATGTATGCATATATATAAGATATGTATCTAACAGTTGATAGATTCATAAGTGACATTTGTGATAGATGCTTCTCTCAAAGCCCAACTTCCTTGTTAGCAAGTTACATCATTGCATGGAGAAATATGTATACAATAATTTAAAATGTATAAGTCAGCGAATAGGCCATAAGCTCTAACGAGCAGATAACCCTAAATCAGTCGTTTAATTTGGTGATCATGTTTACGCTATTCGAACACCTCCTTACCTCTCATTGCCGCTAAGTCTAGAAAAAATCTGAATCACCTTATAGAAATTTCTGGCTTTGCCAAGTGCGGCTGATTTTCTATTGTTGTCGTTGTTGCTACATTTGACACAATATGTGATAGCAACGTACGTATTTCTGCCGCTACAGATCTTCATACATACATATATATATATATATGTGTGTTTGTTCAATTTGTACTATCTAACAAATTAGTATAACAGGATTTCATATAAATGCATTGATTACGTTATGCTGGAGCTACGTCATGGCGCTACACCACTTGGCCCAGCCAAAGTAAACAACAATTAATAATGGTGATAACGAATGATCACAGATGACCAGTCTATATAGCCAAACTATGGGTTGGGTTGGATGTTCAACGAGACGCATGAACTGGCCGTTTAAAGTGAATGGAAATTTTGATTCAACCCATTTTGCTTATGATTAAGGTGTAAGAACTTGTGGCGCCCTAAACTGAAACGCATGTAGAAATGATAAGGCTACGTACGTGATGCTGTCTACTTCTATAACGCTCAACTAACAGATAGCGGCTCAAGACTAAAATTAAGACTTTAAGGTTGTCTAGGAAGTTAGATGGTCTATCATCGTGTTGCTTCACAAGTGATATGTGATGGTGTTAGCATATGTCGAGTTCTTGTTACCTATGGATTACTTGAACCGCGAAAATTTAAATTATTTAGGAATCAACTTCTGTTGACCCAAGTCAATGCTGAAGAGTGTCGTCTCATCCCCCTTAGCGTAAATACTACATGTTCATTCTCGTGTAATAAATAGCCAAACCGGGTTCAAATCATGAGAATTTCGTTGGGACGCGTATCGTTTTTGACCTGCTTCGTGTAATAGTTGAGGTGGGCGTACATTAATCGGTTGCTAAAAAACCTTAGGAGTATAAGTTTGCTGTTTGAGGACCTTCAAGTTGAGCTTTCGCAAGCACCCATGTGCGTTTGGTAGCAAAACTCCATTAATATTATTCGTGCTACGAACCGTTTTCTAACCGAAATTACCTTGAAGGTTTTCCAAAAAACAAATCTGTCCGAAGAAGCATCGAAGAACGCTGTACAATGTACGGCCGCCATAGTCATTAATTCGGCGACCAATGTGCAATTGTAACGCCATGCTGTACACTTGAACGTCTAACGAGCCCGCTCTGTTTTACGCGCAGTAATTCTGGTTACCATCCTTCTGAGAATGTTGATCTTGGCCCGGTGAGCTCGATTGCTGAGTCTCAGCTTATCCACCGTGTGCTGAGCTCGTTGTAGTCGTCGCAAAAGAGATGCACTGTGTACTCGTTTGCGGACAGTTCTTAGCCTACGTACGGGAACTTCCTTTGAAGTTGTCACCTGCCAGAAAAAACGTACGCCGCTCTTTAGGGACGTTGCCTTTAGGTCAAAACAGGTCGAACGCAGATTTTGGCAACGGAAGCATCTCGCTCACTGGAGCTCGATAATAGAATCTGTTTCAATATAAAACATAGCATGTACAATAGTCCTGACAGGATAAGTTCTATTCTTAATAAACAAGGCTGAATAACCATCAAAGTACAGTTATTGCTTTGGAGATTTATGCAGTCGTATACTTGGCTGTGGCATGGTTCGTGAGCTATGCTAGCGAGACTAGACATCTTTCTTACATGCTAAATGTCATTAAAATGGTTCATGCCATACTTTAGCTAAAGTAACAAACTGAAAATTGAATTGAAAAATGACCAATAGAGCCGAAATATCTAAGATGTCTAAGCAAAATTAGAAAGCAATTTCTGTACCTTGCAGTCGGTTTGTTCGGCATCGTGGGTTCCTTCTGATCGTATAAATACGAGGTCTGGTCCGAACAATGTTGGAACAGCATCAGGCTTCAGGACGCCGGGAAAAACTTCGAACCGATCCCGGCTGAAATGTGCTGCACAGATGAGGTCTCCGCTAGCGGCAATACACAGCGAGCCATCAGCGTTAGTCTTGTTTACGTTCATGCTCCAGACCATACGTTTGAGCAGGTCCTTTGGGAAGTGTAGCATTGCTACTGGTGCAATCTTGGCACCAGTTAGTGACGACTCGGATGAAGAGCAAGATACACCAGACGATGACGGCGAACCTTCTGCTGTCGCCATTGTTGGGGGCAGCTGCGGCAAATGATCGGCCAAATGGTTACTTCGACAGTTCATTACGAAACAACGAGACGAGCCATCCGGCAAAAGTGAGAGTGGAAGTGGCGCTGATGGAGTACGTGAGATAACCGAATGTCGAGTAATCGTCGTTGCAGTTGTTGCGACGGTGCTTGCGACGGTACTGCTGCCGCTGCAACTCGCAGAACTTTCCGAACCGGACTCGTGGCTGCTGTCGGTTAACCTGGCATCGCTTTGAGGCGTTGTTCCGCCGTCGTCCTCATCGTCTCGACTTCGGCTTCGACTGCGCGATCGGCTGCGACTTCGGCTGCTCAACTTCGAATCTCGTGGCAGTGGACGAAATCCCATCAGGGGCGGTGAATGTGAATCGAGCTGGGTTAGATTCGTGCTGTGGTTGTGGTGGGCATGTTCACCATGGTTATGGTGCGGTGACGGATGATGGGGCGAATACTGTTGCTGCAGGTGGTAATTGGCATAGTCAAAGTGTGCCGCACGGGTTGGCTCTGGGGCGCGAATATGAGGAAGGGAGTTAGAGTGGGCTATCAAACCATCGCTGGTTAGGCCAATCGCGTGTTGCTTAAATTTATGACGCAACTCGAGGGGTTCAGGCCTCTTCATAGGATAGGTCGCTACAGGACGGTGCAGTGTTGGCGCTACGGGATCAGCTTTATACGATAATGCACCAGCAGTCGTTGTCGCTGGCGGGCTAAATTCCCCACCGTTGGCTTGTAATGCCATGCGAGCAATTTCCTGGCCATTTTTTATTACGGAACTGCTACCTTCGGATCGTTCTGACCTAACCTGTGCATTTGTGCTTGTGTGTGTTTTGTGGTTAAGCGGCTGTTGTTGATGATGACTCGTAGTGCTGACGGTACCATTGTTAGCGTGCGACGCGTTATTCGAATTTTTGTTACTGTGACGCGGCTCTAGTGGTGCGTGATTGTGATCGCCGGAAGCTCGAAACACCGATACTCGATCGCTGTTTGCATGATAGAGTATTGAGACTGCTGCGGGACACTTTGCCGATCGATACTTAGAGCATTCGTAATAGACCTTGGTTCCCTCTTGGACCTGGGTTTTTTTCTGCATCACCCACGTCCTTTCAGCTTGCACGAAAGCCTTAGCCTGTCCATCATTGTTGAAACATTCGATCTGTGTCCAGATACGTTCTTTACCACGGCCACGTCTCTTCACCGTTGGTCCTCCGCCGTTTGTGGTAGGAACCCCTGAACTCGCAGAAGGGGGACTTTTACTATTGTAGGAGCCTGGCTTAACAAGAGGTACAGCTTGTAGTGGTCTCGGAGAGACTCGAAGATCGCATGGCGAATCCGGTAGCTCTGTTTGAGGATAGTCACCGCGGGGCGGACTCGGCCGGAACCGTACGTCATCTGGAGTAGCCGATGCAATGACCGGCGGAGCTCCACCAGCCCCTCGGGTCAGTTGCAGCCAAATATCGAGGCCAGGATTGTCCGGGTGTCCGGCTAACTTCGGCTGGAGACAGGCCAGCGGAACCGGTAGCGCCATTGGCCCAAACGGGCCTGTTGTAGCCATTCTGTCGGCAAACAGGCCAGTTAGTAGGCCGCCACCAGCTCCAACCGGCACGGACGGCAGTGGGGAGCGAATCTTGTCGAGTTTATAGCTCTCGCTTGGGTAGAGGATGTGGAGAGCCGAGGCCATCAAACGGCCGCAAAGAAATTGCACGTACGGAGGCTTCTGATTTCTTAGGCACGCACTGATACTGATTCGGTCCACAAGCACAGCGCAAAAAGCAGCCTTTTTTGGTAGAGAATATATATAGTCTGTTTTTTCGTCCACTCCACAAACACGCGGATTTCGCGAGTAAGCAGGCAACTATGGACTGCAACAAAAACGTAGAAGGACAATTCCCCAGCTGCGCAGTGCCTCAGAGGCTTTTGGGGGCGGGACAAACCAAGTCATCACAAGACTAGTACTGTCTCATTTGGGCGCTTTTAGTTCATCGCTAATTCATTAACGCCTGTTCTTCGGCCCAAAGGCGTCTCCGACGCGTGATCGCTCCGGACCCACAAAAGCGGCAACAACTGATGCTGCTGTTACAGCAGCAGTTGCAAAAGCTAAAGCAAACGAAGCACCCCACAAAGCACCCACACGTCATCGGGTGGTTCCCGGGTAGCGAAGCGTTTGTCGTTGCCTGGTACTTGCTGGCGACGTTGCCTTCACCGAAGGGCTTCGGCCTGCACGAATGCTGTGTTCTGCTGTGCCACTGCTACGGCTTGCAGCGGCAGCGAGAGCGACGATGGCAGCAAATCGTTTGTCTCGCGACTGATCTTGATGATTATAATGATGCTGCTATCTTTGCCAACAGCTGCGTATTTGTGTGTGTGATTCTACTTACGCTGGCCGTCCCAGTGTCCAAAACCGTCCCTGCCCTGGGTTCGCCTGCACTAATGAATGCACCAACACAGACGCACACACAGGCCTCAATGACGTAACATTCACACACCCAACTGGGTCAGTCAATTCGACAGGCAGCAGCTGGCAGCAGCAGCAGGGGCAAAAGCAAGATGGACCGCTCGAGGTTCCACAGCAGCGACACTTGCACCAATGCGGATGGTGCTTAGAAAGTACACCGTGCGGATATGGATGTGCCTAATTAAATGGTGCTGACGGTGATGCAGGTGGCGATGTCGGCGGTGCGGGCAACAGCACTGAAGCATTCAATATTTGAAGCTGATGTTGTACAACGTCAACTTAAGTTAGACAGACTTTGATAACTATTGTCACACAAGAATTCAAGAGCTGACTTGAACTATGTCTCAGGTACGCGCTATGCGATTTATTTGCGTTGCCCGTCCATACTGCTGTGTAGGATTGCTTTGTTGACCTGAATCAGACATGGATATTGACGGCACTTAACTTCACCTTCAGCGGGACAGGTGGCTTGGCCTCATCAAATAGACGATAGTGAAAAGGGCAGTCACTGGTGCAAAGTTATGTACATCTTGCTGTCAGTATCGAACAACGGCAATGATCGTCCTGCTGTAGTACGATACTAAAAACAAAGTTTCCTTAGAAAATCTGCACTCGGCCGTACGTTTTTCGGCAAAACAAGGCGTGATGTGATGACTGGCTCGTCTTCTTTATCTAATCACTGAGTATTTCCGTTATGTTGTTTTAATCCAATCGACTTGCTAGTTAACGCTTAGTCGTTCACAATAGGATTGTACTGGGAGAAGCACTTCAATTTTTCGCATTTACTGGCAGTTGTACCTTAACTCTTGGGTTCCACTGGTAATTTTACTAGAGACCACTGCTGCTGCTGCTGCTGCTGCTGCTGCTTACGTGCTCAACGTTCTCGCTTGGTATGCACAAACACGCCCAGAACCAAACAAACTTACTCGAGATCGATGTAAAGGCAACTTGGCTTATTTGGTTAAGCTATAGTGTGAGCGGCTACTGCACTGCAATAATTAACTGCAATACATTGCGTTTGTATTGAACGGCGGCGCGAGCTGGGTCAGTAACGGCAGCTGGTGGCGACCACCGGTTCGGACCGTAGTTTGCAGCGGACTGACAGCCATTGCAGCGTCCGTTGCCCCGGTGCCACTTTCGAAAGCGACTTCTCCCTCTTGATGCGAGGAACATCCGACGCGGAGAGAGCGCCCCTTGCTACCACCAGCGAAAGTAGCAACCATCGCAACGACAGCATCGCGGAACCGTGAGCCGCCGCAACGACTCCAGCTAGCGAAGTGCTGGCGGGGTCTACGACCGCCAATTCGCCCTCCCTTCGCCAAGTCCCTTTCACTTTCTGTCGCGGAAGCTATCTGGTCATTCCCCCCCGCTGTCGTCATCGCCGTCGCTGTTGCTACTGCCATTGCTGATAGTGACGGTGATGATGCTGGTGCTCTTCTAACGGTTCACGTTGCCCCGGCTACACCACCGCTGACAGCCAACGGCTGAGACCGAAGCCGTTGTATAGAATCGTTGCGGCTGGGCTTTCTGGCAATTGGCGACCCGGCGGCAACGTTAGTAACTATGGAGAAAGGTGCATTTACCCCAGCACGCGTAACACAAAACACGAGCGCCTCTAGCGGCAACGACCTGAAACTACATGAACAGTGAAAGTTGCCTCCTCTGAAAAATAAATAGCCAATATTTTCGGCCTGCCGAAAAAACTACGTAACTGCAGGTCCGAAATTGACAGCACTATGTACTGTCTAATTTTTGCTATTCTGTTTAGACTCGTAGTTAACATCGCTCCAGTTCATTGCAACGGTTTTAAAATGTTTAAATAAATCCTGCATTAACTGAACTATGTATTAAATGCGGATTTAAAATTTCTTGTTTCTAATTCTTTAGACTTTATCGTTATTAGGTTAGCGATAGCAGACAGCCGATCTTCAGATTCATCCATTTCACCATGTCGTTACCCGCTGATTTTTTTTTTTAAATAGCTACAATGGTATGCGCGTTACCTTCTGAGTATGGCGCCTTCAAAGATTCGTATTCTGTAGAAAAGTCAGTATGATCAAATACTCCGCAGTTTGAAAGGCATAATGGTCGCTGATCTTCACTGCACTTACATCGTTCTTATAGAAAAGTTGTGTTCGCGCACCGACCGTTACAGGGCACCGTCGCCAGCAGCGATGCTGATCAGATGGCGCATCGAAGTCCTCCGACCCACTGCCGGGCGAACAAGTCATCGTCGCTTCGACGTTATCGGCATCAATGGACGATACGAGTAGGTTTGTGTGTTTGTATGTCGCTGGCGGGTCCATTGCCCCGACCGACACGAGGGCTGAGCTAAACTGAACGCCAAACACGAGAAGAACAACCGACGGGAATTTGCGCGTAGCCGCGTCAATACAACTGCTGCTGCTGCTGCTGCTGCAATGGCTGTTGTTATTTCTTATTATCCGTCATCGGCCCCATCTTCTTCGTTTTCATCATGGTGCCGCCGCCGCCGCCGCTACTGCCCCAGCAGCTGCCTAGTGACTGACCCACTTCCGACCGGAACTTTCCCGGTTGCTCCTGTAGCAAGCATGTCGTAGGGGTCGTTACCCGCAGCGTCGACATCGACGGTGGCAACGGCCGCGAAAGCAGCAACCAAAAGCACGACCAAGAACGAATCGCCGTTAGTTCATCCCGCTGCTTCGGACTTTTCGGCTTCTATCAACAACCCTATTCACTGCGTCGTTCACTTGACTTCTGCTCTCGCTGTCGACTTGCTTCTGCGCCATTACTGATCCGTCCTGTTGCTTCGTCTATAACTTCGCTAGCTTTGCACTGGCTTCGTTGGCTGCAACCGGAAGCGCAACTTGCAAACGGACTGAGTTTTATCTATCTATCGCCATCGTCATGTGGATAGTAGCAGCAGTCGTACTTCGCAGGCAAGCTGCGCTGAGACATTATTACCACAACGAATGCCCCTACCATCAACGCTACCCCCAATACGACCAACATCGAAATTTAGCAACAATAATACTACTACGAGTACTGTTGACGACCGTCGCCACCTCCGCCACAGCCGTCGCGCGCGCACTTGTTATATTATATAATAATAAGTGTCATGTCTACTTTTTGCCATAAAACGGTAACACTTTCGTTGTACCCCGACATGTAACGGAACGGAAGCTCGGCAACGAGGCGCTGTTCCCGATTTCTCGCCTCTCGCCATCAGCTAGGGCTTGGTTACTCACAACAAGAATAATACCGAAGAACCGAAGGGAACGCTATAAAAGCAGAGTAAAACGTGTACTTCTCTCTTCTAGTTCTTTTTTTGGCTTTTAAAAGGTAATATCTTGTTTCAATGTATGGCCGTTCGCAAGAGCTGCGTCCATTGAGGGTAAACATTTCCTTCCGTAGGCATGGGACGACGATTTATCCGTGCATACATTTTCCATTTCCTTTTTGTTCATACGAATATATCCACGTCGTATGCTGTAACTCGGCCAGCTCCTCGCAGTCTTACGAGTATCTCTCGATTGTCGTTAAATATCAAATGGCTCGGAACACCGCTGAAATTAAAATATCAAAATGTTTCATCAGGTCGAACTACACAGACAAGCAGTTCCTAAGGATTCGAACCGATACCCAACAACACGCGTCTGTCCAGTCATCAGTGAGACGTATGGCACATCCAGCTCGTCGTATGTCAAGGTTCGATCCTATGCGTTAGTACTCGTCTTAGATGCCAAACAAATCGACCAAGACAATAACACTCTGCTAGAATCCCGATAAAAATGGCCGATGAAATCCTCTATCGGTTCTGTCATCCAGCCTGTTAAATACTCTTGATAAGCTTATTTCATTTACGTATGGCTAAAAGCAGACTAATGAAATGTAACTTTGTTCAATAACCATAAGCATCACGTTAATAAGTCTGTCTAATATATTACGTTGTATATTGTCACAAGGTCGTATCGAATTCACGTGAACCCTGCCAGTTTCGGATATTTTTCAATATTGAAGGTTAATAATCGTAATCATACATTCATCAGGCCGTCCGTGGCCCTAAAAAACCTTTCGAAAGCTCTCTAACGAAATTAGAACTCACACTGCTACAGGCCTTTTCCAAAGAACGTAAGAAACATATGTTTCTTTTTAGTTTTTTTTTTGTTGACGTCCTTAGACGTTTCGTAATACACCGTAAGATTTGAAGGCCGCTCTCGGTTTGCACGAAAATGTCCTGCTGTCTATAGCTTACGCTGATTACTTCTAGGCTTCGATGCGTTGCACAATATTGCCATGGATGTGTATTATTTTCTATAGTATAATAGTAGCAGCAGCAACATAGTAGTCTTGCGTTTTTGTCCTAAGGTAGCAGCCTTCGCTGCGAAAAAGTCCCGTTGCGAAAAAACGAAAGTAAGATTAAAACTAAGCGGTGCAGACTGAACCTCCCCAGAGAACACACTTGACAAATACACAGGCAGGTACAAAGTTTAGCCCCAAAGCGAAACACTTCGCAGTTCCTTCGCCTAGAATAGTTCAGTAATAATTTTCAGATCAAAACTGCATTAGATGAATTGCTAAGTTACATAAATGTTGAACTTACCAGATTTATAAAAACGACAACGTCGAAAAATACAGAGACCGTAATAGTCACCGGAAGTAAAGAGTATAAAACCGAGGTTTGTTTCTCAATCAACTCGGCTACGATTTGTCAAGTCAGATTGCTTTTATCTCAATTATTCAATCGTCGCGTCAAGCAGACGCGACGATATATAGTAATCACAAACGTTTTGCCTTTACTGATAAAACTATTCATGATTTCGTATATAGTCGTGCAATAGCAGTGCAAAAAATATGTTACCCTCTCGCATAACATACAATTTATTTAATTTGTACTGCTGTGAAGCTTACCATCTTTGAAGGTGTGAACGTGTGCAGCTTGTTAAAACACCGTATCGTATTTGAACCTATTAACCATTTTTATTTAACGTACTCGTCGAAGCGCTTCCTTAGCTCTTCAATAAATAGGAAGGTGTCGGCGAGGAGGTCTGCGCCCTACGTAGGACCAGAACACGTTTAATTCGCAGGCATGTCCGATCTAGGTTCTTCCAGGTCGTCCCTACTCCGCGCGCGGTTGTTGATGCGATTTTTAAATCTAAAAAGTGGAAGGCCGTCGCGTTGGACAATAAATGAGAATTTCTAATCGTCTCCACAGCGGACGGCAACGGCTTGCCAGGTATCTTGCTAATGTGAATTGTGAAGAAGGCGCCTTAAGTAATTAGGAGCAGACTGGGGATTTTTGCTCATTTAAGGGAGTGAAGATCCGGCTTATGTGAGGTCGTGTTCGTATCCTATGCATCGTCTGCACTTAGCCTTAGTTACCATTGTCTTCATTTAATTACCAACAACCCGTGTTTTGCAGAGGTGACGCACGGTCAGGGTTCGCCGTATGCTGGAACTGGCTGCCAGCTTAACAAAATCGTCTGCGTATAGGTTAACCTTCGTCTGCCCCGAATCATGGGAGACAGATATTTTAGTAACACCGAAAACAGTAACGAAGTGAAGGTATAATTTTGAGTTACTCTGGTAGTTCGACAGAAGTAGGGCAGCTTTGCTTTTTTTCTCTTGTAGAATAACTGTCAGAGGTTTTAGGATGAGCGGTGTCACTTTGTCTCGGTCAGTACTCCAAATGAACTCGTCGGAGGGCTCCGTTGACTTGGTTTTGTGGAACAAGTAGGATAGTCTCGAGTCGATGTAGGAGAACCAAAGCTGTTGGGAGGCTCGTATTGAATAACACCGCCTAGCAGGAACGAACGCGTTTTTTAAGCGGTTCTCAGTGCCTTGTTTGATGATGATATCGAAATCTTTTATGTTGACGTCTTATATTGCCAATTCGTTTCCCGAATCTTTCGCTTGTTCCAGAAGAAAATCAAAACAGCCTTTCTTAGACTAGTATAACTTTCCACACGAATATCTGATGAACGAGTTTGGCGCGATTTTTTATGAAAAAGCCATTAGAATACCAATGGCCTTCCGCATCCCCCAAGGCAAAGATTTTTTGCTACTCTAGATAATTCTGTCTGTCCGCAACGTAGTTTGACCTAATGACAAAACGCCGTGAAGTGGACTAAGAAGGGCCTCATCGTCGGAATGTATTAGCCAAAGCTATACATGACTTGTGCGCTTTCCAGCTTGGATAACACGATGTATTGACGGGCGGTTACAGCAGTTATAGCGGGCTTGAGGAGTGAATTAGCTAAGGATATCGACGAGCTAGTGGGCGAAAGCTTCGATATCATACTGGTCGAGCACTGAAATTTTTTCATACCCACGACGGAAAAAGAATCTTTAAATTCGGATGTCAAGGCAAGCCCAGGAATTTCAACGGAGTTCACTACGTGCGCTGCCATGTGGGCTCCATTCTGAAACCAGTTATTATCCCCGGGTAGGTCTATCCTATTTAGTTCAACGTTTATCGCGCAAAAACTTCTGTTGTGCTCTATGAGGGTCAGGGGTTTAAAATCCAGCAGTTGAAATTCTTCAGAGTCTTCCGGAGAACTATCGTGCAATCCAAAGGATCCATAGGGCTTGATCCATAGGTCACTACAAACGATTAGGTAATTTCAGGCGAGATTTCACCAAGGACTTTCAACGATGATGAGAGTTAATTCTGTTTCCAGCAAGCGACCCATACATAACTGCTATTATTGGTACCGACGGAGGCGATGACTTTGACCTGCGCCAGCGCAGCGCGGGTGTCACACAGCCGGTAGTCGTAGAAGATCAAGACTTGTTTACTATAATCACCGGCGCCCATTCTCTTCTGAGAACATCGTTTTACATTGTATTTTTAGCTTTTTTCATGTGAACAAGTTTTTGGAATCAGTTTCTTACGTATAGCATCAACGAGATTTATACTAAGGGTCTAGTCGCAGCGGTTCTTGCTGGGCTTATTTATCTAAGATCTTTAGCAACGACAACTACAGTAACAGCTAGTAAAGCTAAAATGAATTCGTTATTATCTTTAATAATCCCCCAACGTTGAGATAGAGACCAGCTCGGCCGTGTACTCTTTAGCTACGATTATCATGGCAGCACAGTTTCGTGCGTCCACTATGAAATCACGTCGCCGCCAGAGCTTGACAGTGGTAGACACAGGCGCCAGACAAGCTTTCAAGCCTAGATGGCCCATGCTTTGTTCAACAATGTACATATCGACCCCACAATGCGCTGATAGGGTGAACGTCTTCGAACCTTCGAATTTGCAGAACACGGGTTTTAGTAACTCGAGATTCCAGTTTACGAATCACTTATCAGTATTAGAGAATGTTCCAAGTTTTTTTTTGGCTGTTAGTTGTTGCGATGCATTGTAATCTATGTCTGGATCGCAGCTCAAACATGTATGACTAACACCGCCAGCGCGGTGTTATGATCATTACGGTAAATTACGATTACAGAGTTATAATTATGTCGTTACTGTAGGTTATGAAAAACTTAGCTCTGAAAGCATGAAAAATATAGCCAAGGTATATATATATATATATATATATATATATATATATCGCTGAAGAAAGACCGACAACTTTATTGTTGCAGTATGCATTCTAGGATTCACAATAAAAAAACAAATGCGTCCTGACTTCTCCAGATTTATTAGAAGATTATCCAAACTAAAGGATCCGGAAGACCTATTGTGGACTACACAGCAAACTAGTAGAACTAATAGCCTCCGCAATGTTCTCATCTCGACTGTATGTTTTCACATACAGGGGCGACCCTCTCGACGGGAACGACTTTCAAATGATGCCAACAGAAGATAACTAAATGTATTTAGTTCTTCTGTATCACAAAGTTGATATTTAAGATTTTAATACAACATAAATAAAGCGGGCTTCTTGATGGTAGTCACTCGCTTCACTTACTTTTTGACCACTTTTAATATACATTTAGACCTATTTCTAAAATGGCGGTGCTATGAACACTTGCGCTAAGTATGTCTACCATATGTATTGTCCTAGACAAAGAAACTCCGGGCAGTCTACAAAGAGGCTTTAGATCCCCAAAAAAGCATCAACTGGTACGGTACGCAAGCCGGAGCCGTCATTAACCTGTTTGTAAACCCTGTTCACTATTAGAAAATGGTCCTAGGGTTTCTTGTACAAATCGTTTGCAGGACATGCAGTTTGCGCAGGATGGTCCATCTCTCCACACACCTCACAATCGCATTATTCAGGAATTACTTCAGTAAGCAATTGATCTTTAGCCGGGGTGACATTGAATGCCCCCCCCCCCCCCAGCTGACGTGGCACAACTCCGCTTTTATGGAGGTATCCGAAATGCAAGTTATTCTACGATTTACGATTGACAGACCAACTTATGGAAAATATCCGTCCCGTCATTTCAAAGGCGAGGCCAGACGTGTACAAAAAATACGTATCTTGTGAAGCCGATATGCACCTTGAAGTAAGCTAAAAAAAGCCTACCCTAATAATGTTGCATTCAGCTAAAATCCTAGCTTGTAAAAATAAAGCTTGTATTAAAAAAAGATCTATGTAAATGCATTCCGTTGTTTTTGCTGGTGTCATTTCGAAGTTGCTTACGTCCAGGTTGTCCAGTATAACTGATAGGTACTGATTGTCAACGGATATAAAAATCATCTTCAATTAAATTTCGAAGCAACGAGTGTTATTGACAGTCCTAAATAGGTTCTCAAGGTTTACTATAACCTATAAATAAGTTATCAAAATAGTAAGTAAGTATCAAAAGTATAAATAAGTTATCAAAAAAAAACATGAAGTTATCATTGATAACTTCATGTTTTTTTTATATATATGATAAATATACTGCATGGATTTGTTATTGTAATTAACAGCTTTTATCATTATTTCTGCACGCATTTGTAAGGATTCGAACAGCAAATATAAACAAAAAAAATCAATCATCGCTCTAACCTAAGGCTTTGTGACTTCATTATAATGCAATTGATGCTAGCAGTAAGCACTCAGTATGAACAGATTTCGTAGAGTGCAACAAAAATAAAGGCGTATCATAGTTGACCATTCGCTGATAAATATCAAAATTGTTACTTCTCTCCTTTATCCAGCAAGAACACCCACTGTATGGGATTTAGTTCCTGAGTCCACCCTACGCTACCTAATTTTACAACTTTTTTCTCTAACCTTCAACACTTGTAGCTACGCTCCCGAGGACTTCCAACTTAAGCAAGATAGAAAAAGTTGTCTATATGTCAGCACGGATACATGCTCCAAACCATTAACACTAATACATTTTCGTAATATAATTCTAGACCTATTTTTTTTTACACACACGTAGCATAAAAATAATTTTATACATTGGTTGAACATCAACCGTTGCCCTGCCCTCGTTTTACATCGAGTCCCATACAGTCCCTTGACTGTTGTGTCCGTTTGAGGTATAGCTGCGGTTTGCAGCTCGTAATGCACTTGCCGCTGGTGCTGCTTATATTGCGATAGTATTAGCATGCCTTTAATCCAAGCGGTAATCATCGCAACTTGTGAAAATCATGCCAAACAAGCAACCCAATGAAAGTTGCTTGGCCGCGATAGATTTTTCTATACATTATACCCCTCAACTGAGCTATTAAGGGCCGATAGCAGCAGGCCGTTGAACCCGGCAACGGTCGGTGGCCGGACGCTGCCGTCAGACGGAAGTGAAGTTCGGCTCCACTTCGTAACGCAACATCCGCTCGCAGCATCGCACCGTCAATGATATTCCGTTGTCCGCTCTGGTAGCGCTGTTTCACTGGTGGCAATTACGGGCGGCCGACGTGAATCAGCTCCACGGCGGTGCTAAAGAATGGGCTAAATGACCCAACGTCATCCTAAATATCTCCAAACGGTAGTCACGTTATTGCGTAATGGTGTTCTTGCGTTTTTTGCTACGCGTACGAACCTGCTCGCGATTTACACAGACAATTCTTGTCACATCGAACTTAATGATATTAGGCACAGGCAGAGGATGCACAGCCAAATTAATTGCATCACTGCTGCCGGAGCAAGCTGACTTTAAACTTTGGATTAAACTTGCACTTTGGATTAAACTTGCTCTTAGATTAAATTTGCTCGAGACGAGTCTTAAACGGATCTACTGACTAAACGATGACGACGACGATGATGATGATGATGATGCTTCTCTAAAATTGTGCTTCTCGGAAGGAAGCAATGTGGCGCGTAAATACAAAATCTTTCTTCCACTCCCTAGTTAAATAGCGCCAATGACCGATCACTTTTCAGAAGACTGCAGATGTTTTAAGAGTATGGCATTATGCTCTCGTGACAGTACGCGTTCCACCGCCTCGACAATGTATGTAAAATAAAGCACGCTAAATTTGACTCTACGAAAGCACACACACGGGTGCCAATAATGGTACAATTAAAGATACCGAGCAATAACATCGATATACTATCCATATCGGCTATGGCTAACATAACATAATCAAGACGTTATTTATTGCATTTGTTTGCTTGAGACGAGAGAAAATTCGAAATCTCGCTTTCTGAGATTATGAGTAACACTTTGGGATATGACATCCGCAACAGGGTTGTTGCTGCTGCTGCTGCTGCTGCTGCTGCTGCTGCTGCTGCAGATCAGACGAAAACGGCGATATAGGCGACTGTATATACTCGGCGATCTCAGATTCGTGAGCTGACATCAACTTTATAGCAACCACGCCACTAACGAAACCCAGAAGCCACCCCACAAGGGGTACAATATAAGTGGGCGATATTAATCCGGGTAGAAATTGCGATTGTGCTACAGGATTCTGCCCGCCACGAAGCAACATGTACGGGTCACTCTGATGACATTCGTTCACGCACGCGGGGCACGCGTCTTGGTCATAGTCGCCATAGCCTCCAAGATACGCCATTACGACCTCGCGATGTTATCAGTCGTGCTTTGCCAAGATTCGGTTCACTGCTGGACTACAAGTGAACAGCAACAACAACAATAATACCAACAACTCAGTTATATAAAGACCTAACCTGATACAGCTTGGTCGGCAAAACAACAAGAACGACAATTGTACGCAACGAACTAGCCGATCCCGTTTTGATCAATTACTTCTCCAGTTTCGTTTTTGTCGAGCCTCAACTATTAAACCATGATACCGTTCACCGTTCCATATTTGTACTATAAATGTAATCATAATTGTTACTTACAGATGCTTCTAACTTTTAAGGGCGCCAGCAAGCGCTAAGATGCTCCGTAGGCTAGAACAATTTGGTCCAGTGTACAAGCAGCAAAGATACGAGCTTTATCTGATAACTTGTTAAGCAATACGTGATGTTAAGCCAGTGGTAGACAGTAGTGTTTTTTGAGATCATCATGTCCTCCCTGTATCATGCCCTCACTGCTTTGTACATGGTACCTAAAGAGACAATAATCTATCTACGTAACCGAGAATTTTGATGAGTTGAATAACGCTTTGTTCCCAAAATCGATAATCGAAGAGTAGCACTATTACGTACTGCATTCATTTCATTACGTTGTGCTCCTTGTAGAATAAGCCAAATTTATTGTTTGCCTACTTATTTCTTAGTAAATTTAATTACCTCCTTTTGCTACTATTTGCGCTTATTTACTTGGCGGTTCTTGTTTTCACCTAAGCAGGGCCGGAATTTAAAATGGGGGATTACTTTAAAATGAATAACGATGCCAATACCCCCCCTATCGCCAACATTTTGTGCTATGCCACAAAGCAGCAGAATTTAAATCTTACCCTTAGACACGCAAACGATAAAATAAGAGTCTGCGCGAAAAGTGCGTAAAATCTGTTTTCTACTCAAAAAAAATGGTTGCACCGCCTCGAGGTCGCGATTGAAGACGTTCCGAAGGAGCTTAAACACTGGTAGTTTATGGCACAGCCCTAAAGTCTTTACAAGGAAGAGCATTCTGTATTTACTGCATAATAAAATGGTTGCGTTAACATGAAAGCGGTAATATTACAGTTACAATGCAATAGAAAAATCACTTCACTTTCTGCAGTTTCATCTTGGATTGAAAATTATTTCATTGAATTGCACTTGGGTTAACATATAGCACCAGCTGTCCTCGCGCTCCACACCTCAGTCACTTATAAGTGAGTATCGTTTAGGAGAATTCGCTCCCGTAAAGTTGGCCTCGTTCATTTAGCCTATTTATCATATTTTGCCCATAAGATATTTCTCCGAGTATTAGGGCCATAGTTGGGGGCAAATGTTCTTCTTGTAGCACAAGCTTACTTTTTTCACAGAATTATTTTCGTTGCGCGTTATTGATAAGTGGAGTCGTGTGAAGACTGTAATAAAAAAAATCCGCGCGCCGAACTCTGTTCTCCTCACGGCCTTTACATATATACATTATATTAGTTTTCAATCAATTTTTGCTTCATTTTGTGTATATTAATGAATCGGTGCCGCTGAAAGGTGGTCGACTTGGCCGCGAAATTTGCCATGAACGCATATGCACTACGTACGAAAAATGTTTGCTACCAAATATTTTTAGAGTTTGCTTTTTAGCACTAAAATAATTCGACGGGGTACCTTAGAAAGGAATCAAATACCTAAATTTAAATTTTGATGGCGCGTTTTTTTAAAGCAGCGCTTTATAAGACGAATGCTGTGACAGTTACAGCATTACAGTAGATAGTCGTTATGCTGTATACTAATAAAGATACACGATGTAATAATCGAACATACAGTATCCTCGCCGGATACTTGATGGTTGCAACTTGCCAACTTACGTTATTGGAACGTTAGATTCACAGGTAATCACGCGACCAAAAAGTTGCTTGATGCTGCTGTACGGAACCGTTTTTCATGACCATGGTGACGATGCTGTATATCACGGTCACCGTACAACATGATCACAAATTTCTTGTTATTATTGTCCGTAGTTGACCTTACTATATATATATATATATATATATATATAGTAAGGTAAGGTAAGAGAGAGAGAGAGGGAGAGAGAGAAAAATATTTACACACAATGTCTAATTTAGGCCTTTCGATAACACTACCGTTCCATAAAAGACTTAAAAAGAACAATTTTTTTTAATTTCTACATGCTTAATAATAATAATAAGAGGTCACTCTGCCGTCGGATATAGCCCTTTTGACATCTAGGTAAGCGTGGTTCCATGGTGTAATGGTTAGCACTCTGGACTTTGAATCCAGCGATCCGAGTTCAAATCTCGGTGGAACCTTATTTTCTTTAAATACGTATCATGAAAGAAATATGCCATTTTTTTATAAACAATTCACACGCGCATCTGTTATCAGCAGAAGTTGTGGGAATGTAACAATCATTTAAGGACTCTTAATACACCAAGGTGTATAGCGCTCTTTGTAAACCTACCTGAACATTTAGAGAAAATAGGAAACATTTTCGATAATCAAGTAATTTCTGATACAGCCTGTATCTCAGCATTATTTTATCATTTATTTAGCTTTTTAAAAAGTCCACTATTCTTTGCACCATGCTTCACGACGTTTGCGCCTGAATATCCGAACCGTGCAAAGGTATACTACCCTCCGTTACTTGTAGTTACAGTAGTGCGCCCGAAAAACGGGTACTGAAAATAATTTCGAAATTATGATAAATCTGCTTATTCCTCAAGTTTATCATATGTTTGTTATAAATATACAAGAACAAAAGAAGCTCTAAGAAGCGTAAGCGTCTGAGACTGTGACAGCGTACAATTCACGCGACTTAATTCCTTCAGCACAAATGGTTTTGAGTATAGCCCAATACAGCAGAGAGAAATACCAGAACTTGGGCTCATCCTGAAATTTGAACCGAGGCTTTTTATACCCAAACAATCCAACATCAGCGAAATCCGTCCTTTCTTAACGCATTGGCGAAAGCATCTGATGTCTATTAACACATTGCTTATTGTCCATCTCATCTGAGTCTACTCAGCTTCAGTCTCCATTAAGTGAATAGTTACACATAGACAAATAGCAAACTGAACTAACATGCAATATTTCGGACGCAGTTAGTCTATGGCAAGGTGCAAAGTAACAAATATTTTAACGAACTCTATCCGTGTGCACTTCCTCGTCGTTTCGCTTAAGTAAGTACAAAAAGTGCATAAGTAATATAGCAAATTATCTTTTTGATTTAGCACAAGAAAATACGCCCTACGAATACGAAAGTTTACTTTGTGTGATTAAGTTAAGGATGTACCCCTTTGATGTGAGGAGGCTTGCTGCACATATTTCGTTAAAAATTAAAACTAGCAGTGCTGTCCAAAAGCTGTCTAATACATTTTGAAAGAACATAAAGCTCTATAAAACTTTAATGCTTATATCATTATTGAAAAACTCCCCCTTCTCCTTTGAAGGCCAGGACTCGAATTCGTAGAGAAAACCGATTCTAATTAGCACCGATTAACCGACTCTAATAGGGCTTACAGGAACTCTCGACAAGAACCTCGAGAACGATACGGTAACTTTTGATCGTTTTTTATGGTGTACCTCTATAGATACACCAGGAACAGGACAAATTACTTATTGCCCGATGAACAGAACTGCGTAAAAAATGTCTTGCTTTCGTCGGCGAGAATATAATCCTTTTCTTTTTCATTTTCAAAAACACTACTATTCAATTCTTTATCGTTTCATAGCCGATTATGGTTTGTCTTAACAATGCATAAACTAAAATTATTAGTGTCGTAAGAACGTAACGATGATTACTTATCTGTTTTTACCAGGGAATACTACGCGTTTGACCTTATTGGATCACAATTCACTGGCAAAGTTACACTTCCAGTAGTAAAACCGACATTTTACTGACTCGCCAATGCAAGTTAAGTAATAATAACCGCAGATTTTGCGCTCTTCGCCTATATACCGAATTCCTGCCACGGTACGCACTAACATCATTAGACACTAGAGCTAATAATATTAATATGTACATGTCTAATAGTAGTCTAATAGTAATAATAGTAGTAATATACTATTATGGTATCAGCGCGAACAATTAGACTAACCTTCCAATCATAGAATACTAGTAGACAAAATTTTGGTGAATAATCATTTTAAATTCTTGGCTGTGCCCGACTACAAGCTGATTAAGTATCGTCAGATGATGATGAGTTTAGGTACCGCTATATTAAGAATCAGCGCTTACTGATTAAAATTCTGTTTCTCGAAAAGGATAGCACTAGTGAAGCATATAGAAGTGAATAAGAAGAAAACAGTTCGTTGCCGATGTAGAAACTTCAATAACGGGATTTTGTAAGTTCGTGTTCGAACCTAACCCACAAAGAATCAGGCGGGAGAGCAAAACAATATAAACAATGCACTCTATGTCAGCTCAAGATGAACTTCGTTAAAAAACATGTTACCAAGTCATAATAAGAACACTGAACGCTGAAACACTGAAAAAGGAAGAAGCAGTAAAGATGAATGCAGCAAGAATAGTCGTAGAGTTCATATAATTTTTGTTTTCTTATATGATAACTCGTTTCATCAACTTTTTCGACCTATAAACGGCTCCGGACAATTTCATATACGTACATATGTAGTACTAACGAACAACTAAACAAGCATCAACTCCTACCGAAACGAAGCAAAAAAAAGGAAGCATGTATATTAACGAAAATATTTATTAGCTCTATTCCATTCCACCTATTTTCCTGTTATCGAGTGACATACGGTTCCGTCCAATTCAACGTGAAAAATATCTGTTGGTCTTTATTTGGGAGCTTCCTAGACCTCGACATGATCGGACAAATAACAGAACATGCCGTTTAAAATGTCTCATCATTCTTCTCGGAATTCATTAGCCACGCAAAAACAAGTGCACCTGTATTATCTGTGCACAGGCACTTACATACTCTACCTGCCAGGGAGCCAATGATACACGGCACTGAAGCCGACTAATGCACTACATTGATACGGCGAATGGTAGTGGGATGGAATTATACTACTGCCTTACTTCTGGTGAGCACGCCGACTCACGCTGTCACTCTGTCTATCGTTGCTATCAGTTTCTCTGAGCTAGAAAAGAGATTAACCTGTGCAGAGTAATTAAGTGCTCAGACAACACTTAGATAGATATTTTTAAGAAATATAACAAAACCGATAACGTTTTTATTATTACTTATACAGGCAGTGTGTACTTTGCCATTTTTGATTTTCTTGTTTCGCTCGAGCCCAATACTACTGTACTGTCGTACGATTATGACAGCAATAAAACAATATTGATTTCGCAAATCAGTCGGGGGGCAAAAACATTGGGCGGAAGTTAATATCTTTCATGACGACCTGTGCGGCCAATGAAAGAGCGAAATGACGGACGGAGAACAAAAGAGATTGGAAAATTTGTTGCCAATCGACGAACCACAACGTGGTGGCGACGTCAAATCTACGTCGTGCCAATTGCACTATATTAAAGTTTAGATACAAATATCATTTATTCAACCATATCAGAAGAACTGCAACTGCACCCACAGCAAAATGTGTTAGACTTAAATCTGTGACGGGTATTATCCAGACCAAACTCGCCACAATTGTACCCACTGCTTGACATTCATATGCATGTTCATCACTAAAATGCTAATGCATCGTTTTTGCAAATGTTAGTTTATACAGAGAGACTTGTTTCCGTAAATCATTTGTTCGTTTCGCATTTCTGTATAGATACGTGTCTACGTTCATGCAGAGGCGTTAGTATACATATACCCTTAGTTGACGAATAAGGTATACAATGACAGATTATAACTTTGGCTTGACTGTTTTGACAACCCAGTCACATCTAGGGGTACTTTGACATCAGTTCAGCTTGAAGACTAACAAATATGAAGCTGCCATAGTGCACTGCTAAAGTAGCGTGCTACTAACGACATGATCACGTTGAAGTTCCCGCAGTGCAAGTCAATCTTGACTTTAGAGGAACGTCGCATCTGAAAATTGTCATTGACTTAATCGCGTGTAGTGCGATTAATCATGGAACACGAACCTTACTTGTTGGAACTGCAGCTAGAGCTAGTCCAAATGCGATAACAGAGTATCAGTTTCCATGGGTATTCGTAAGGAAATAATTACTGTTCGTAACGAGTTAAGAGCTTAAAGCAAATCAACAGCAACGAAGTTGCTCTGTCTTGGGAAACGTTTAAGACAACAGCTGCGTATAATTCACTGCGCTTCGAGTTCCCTCTGAACCCGGCTGCGGTACTCTTCAAAACCTCCCTCGATGCTGGTCACGGTTCCCCCGGCACACACCCATAACTCTTTGCATACTGATTTAACCAGGCGCTCGTCATGACTGACCAAAATTACTCCACCCTTAAACACCTGCAAACACCTAGAGAAACAGTATTATAAAGCCAATTAACTCTAACAATATTCCTTAAAACCGATTACATATTGAAACAGATCATGATTAGGGTGTACAAATGTGCATGCATGAAACACTAAAGGGTGAAATGTTGAAATAAAGTGTGTTCAGAGAGGTACGTAATCATTTTCGTAAATGAACGTTAAGAGCAGATCTCGCTGTATATATTTTTTTACCTATTGAACGAAATCAACTATACTAACTTAGCTAACGCATCGATGCTCTCGATATCAAGATGATTCGTAGGTTCATCGAGAACTAGTAAATGAGGAACAGACATAGCAAGAACTGCAAAAGCCACGCGACTTTTTTGCCCGCCAGACAGAGTTGCTATGGGCTGGAGGGCAAGCTCTCCTGATATGCCGAACTGGCCTAGCTGGCTACGATAATGCTCGCTGGTTTTTCCTGCAGGTTAGGATGCACAGAATTGAAGATATTTAACATATAAGGCTCATGTAAAAGATAATAGGATCTAGTTGGCGGAAATGTCTAGAAACATCAAATTGAACATTAGAACTTTGTGTTCCATATTTTTCTGTGCGGAATGCGTGAAATAAACTCGAGTGAACTCACCGGGAAATCGTCTTGCAAGGAGCTCCACAGACGACACGTCCATGTCAAGACCATCTACATGATGTTGACTGAAGTACCCAATAACCAAATTTCTATGCGCTTGTCGAACACCCTTCGTAGGCTCATAATCTCCGTTCACTAATTTCAGCAGGGTTGTTTTACCTTGACAGAAACAAACAGGCTAGTTGTGATACGAACCTCTTCTACAGGCCTACGGTGTGCAATAGCTCGTATTCGAATATAGAAAAGATAGTTAATTTTAATTATTATATAATGACAATATGGATGATCATGAGTCAATTACGCAGACGATCTTACCAGCTCCATTATCTCCGACGATGCAGATGCGGCTTTGCATACTTGCCGAAAGATCGACATTAGTCAGCACAGTTCTTTGGCCTTCGCCATAAGAATAGTGAACTCCGTCCAATTGTAATAAGATTGGGAAAAGCGCTTCTGGTTCAGGAAAACGCAGCACAACTGGTGCTTCCTTTTGGACCGGTTTCAGCTCAGGTAGCTTTTCCAGCATCTTGATTTTACTTTGTACGAGTACAGCTCTATTAGCGTTATAGCGGAACTTGTCGATGAACACCTGTACGTGCTTGCGATGCGTCATCTGAGCTTCATACTCACGTTGTTGGCTCAATAAGCGATCTGCTGCAGTCTTCACGAAGTCTGTGTAATTTCCTATCGGAATAAAGACAAGACTGCCTTTGGATATTTACCTTTGGGATATTTTAGGATTCAGAAGTCAAGATCACGGATACAGATTATACGATAACTAACGTTTCATCATGAATCCAGCCCCTTCTTGAACTACGACACATGATTTCTGAAAGCACAATTAGGGGTTAAATGAAAAAATTGTCGGACTAGAATATAGACAATATTCACCTCGGTACGATTCGAGGATAGAGTTGTGGAAATGGATAATATCTGTGGGAACCTCGTCGAGGAATTGCCGATCGTGAGATACAACCAAGAGTGTGCTCTCCCATCCCTGTAATCAGAGAATGCGCGTGTTAACTTGATAATGCAATAGTTGTAAAAATGAAAAAGTAATATGATCTACATATAAATATATCCGGTTTACACAAATCAACTGAGGTGGTCACATGGCTGAATAAAAATATTGTTATATTTGTTCTCAAATAAAAATAATGCTAACAATAAATATAGATTCCTAAATGTGCCTATGTACAAATATTCACGATTTCTTCCTCCTAAGACTTCCTTGTCGACAAAAACGGAAGTCGGAATGTGCATAACTTGGAGGTATGCGAGAAAGAATTTACCTTGAGATAGTTTTCTAACCAGATAATAGCTTTCATATCAAGCATGTTCGTTGGTTCGTCAAGTAATAATAAGTCAGGTTTCGTAAATAATGCCCGCGCTAATGCTATCCTCATTCGCCAACCTCCGGAAAATTCTCTTGTCGCCTTTTTCTGAAACCATAGAACAAGACCTTAAGGAAAAACGCGCCAATTTTCAAAACACACACCCGTACACAAACACAGACCTATAGTCGAGCTTAACAATCTACGTAATAATTAAATCAAGCAAATACAGAGAAGTGAGAAAAAATATAGAAATCAGACATACCTGCATTTCCGGAGTAAAGCCGAGACCAGCAAGAATAACGGAGGCACGTGCGGGGGCAGACTCGGCGTCGATCTCTTGTAAACGCGCATAAATTTCAGAAAGGCGTGCATCATTTGTCCTGCAAATAGAAATAGTAATCAAAGGTTGCTCTAGACACCACCCATTATGAAACAACTACTTTCTACAGACCTTACGTAACGACGAAAATGCATTGAAAATATCATACTGTGATCCTGATTATAACTAAAATTGCACGTCTTGTTCGATTCACCACAAACGCGCCTGCATGATTCACTAACTCCATACTACATTTTCTTCTCTGCCCCGCTCATGTCCACCTGGTCACGTCATTCAGAATACGCACCCGCTCGAACTGAGCTTCTTCTCCTCTGCCAACAGCCTTTGTCGTTCTTCATCGCATTCTAAGACGCTATCAAGCGCTTTAGTGCCATCACCAACAACCTCCTGTTCTACGTGTAAAACAGTTACATGAGCTGAAACCGAACAGTACCAGTGACACGTATCGGATTAGTATATGTTTATTAATACAATTAATAATAAATAATACAATTTTTGTGCTATATAGAACTTCATACATATAACGAAATTTGAATTCGTTAACTTGTCCGATCCAAAGTGATCGCGTAAAATGCTGACATTAAGCTAAAGTTTTATTCTGAAATTAACTGTGCGTGATACTTCCTGTTCTTCTATTATATGAGTACTTCTCCCCGAGACAATTTTTGTTCATACAGAGCGTAATAACCATTTGCGAAATGGTTAATGAAATATGAACCATCACTGTACATTTTTTGGATAAAATGAATATTTTTTTCGCGAACTATTTCTCCTATTGGAGGTAAACCCTTTTTTGTGGTTTGCTCGATAATCGTTAAGAACTTGTAAGATGTTTGTTGGAAAGTTTTCTCAAACATTATGAAACGAACTCAACGCTAAATCTCAGGAAAACTTTCGATGTTTCACTTTTTCTCCATTTATAACTGTAAAGGTTGATAGTCCACTTCATTGACAAGTTCACAAGCACAAGACCGCATTAATTTGCACGCTCTCAACCTGAATTTAACCAGGGAACCTTAACCCCCTCGCGCTTCCGTCTTCCCTATCCCACGCATGATTACACTACTTTTATAACAATATGGTGATTCTTACTCAAATTATTAGGCATTAATGAGATACAAATCATTTCAGTTTATGCATAGGGTTAAGAATTGTATACACAGTTTACTGTCGAAAAGAACGATTCAATTAAACTAATTTATACATTTTTTAAGACTCTCCGTATCTCAAACGGATGAAACCTTTTTCCGGGATAGTTTCTTTTCCCCATAGGGGGTGTGATGCTAATTAGGTTAATTTACCAATTTGTTGATGAAGTACGGACTATCTCAGTATGTGATTCAATTTCTTTACTTCAGGGTGGCTTCTTCATTCCATAGAGTAATTCCATAATAATTTAGGCAAGTCAAAAATATTTAGAGAATTTCTTCGACGACTATTGAAATCGTAACAAGAATTTACGTTTAATTGCTACTTGTCTTTTTTCAGTATAACAAAGTAGCTGTTCGCATTTATTCAATGCAGTCGTAAAATGGTGACTTTTGTCAATACTGTTAGGCATTGATAAAATGTAAAACACACTCTCGAAACATGAACTATATTCGTTAGTGGGATGGGCGTTTTTTCGGGAAGTAATTTCCTTTTCCATAGATGGTCGTCAAGTTCATTTGGCCAGTTTACAAGATGGTTGGTGAAGTACCAACTGTCTAATCACCTAACTAATACTCACGATTGGAGATGAACACTTTTCCGAGTAATAGAATTTAATGAACTAAGAAGACGAGACAATTATTAATAATATCTCACCAACACTTAAACATTAAGGCAGAAATAACTGTAGAAGGATACGGAATTTGGGCTAGGTAAAGCCTTAGACAAGCTTTGCGTGCACGACGGTAGGTTAACTTAAAATGTACAAGTAAAATTAAGTTGGTTTGTTCGGGTTTATGTCAGCAGTTTTCAATTCAAGCTTAATTATTTCCTTGAGTAGTGCCGACATTTCAATCGAGAGGCCTAATTATCTATTATATCTAATAAAAATGACCTATTGGTCCTTCAACAAAGTAACAGATATAACTGTAAGAGGGTCACCAATTCACTAGATGAAAAATAAACTGATCACTGAAACCGAACGATTATAGGAGAAGAATAGTAACCGGGCATCTGTAAAGGTTTTGGTCTGCAATTGAGCAATGGTATATGTTTGAGAGGTTGAGTGTGATATAAATCGAGTATTAGAACACGTTGATGATAAACAACAATGAAAGGACGGAATAGTTGAGATTAAAATTGAGAAGAAAAAATTCAATGAAGTAATGAAATCACTGTTACAGAATAACTGTATAATACTTGTAGGTTATGTTGAATGTGAACAGTCGCACGCTAGGATGTAATGTAACAAAGTGTCTGAACCAAGGTAGTAAATTGTCTGAATCCGAAAAATAGTTTCTGTAACACTAGCGAGATTGTTGCTACAGGATTTTAGAAGAGTTGCAGTCGGAATAACAGATGTGAAAGCTTCTATTATAACTATAATTTATTGTTAGGCTATACATAAAGCGAATCAAACTCGTACGTATCATACTAGAATAATGAAATAACTCAAAGGGTAATGTAATCGAAATCGCGTGACATTAAGTGATGAGGTCGGTTAAATCAATCAACAATGAAACAGGCTTATATATATATATAAAGTACTCTGTCTTGACCCAATCAAACTTTGGTGGGCTATGTAGCAGGAATACATCCGTTACTCTTGGCGTTAAAGAAAGCTAGTTGCTAGAACAACATAATAGGCTCATCATGACGAAAAACGTACGTCACTTTCAGAACTTCTACTTCTCAGTATTCTTCAGAATACTACTTCTTACGCAATATCTTCACAAAAGATGAACTCTCTCCAAAACTCTGAAAAGCTTTAACCGAAATTGACCGTCTACCTTATTACCGATTTCCATGTACCTCCTAAAAAATCCGAAGGAGATTTCTTAGAAGCATATTGGAAGATTCTCAATAGGACTATATACATACAAATTTAAAAATTCGAAATAACTCAAAAGCCATTTTAATACACTTGGATTTTTTATACAAGAATTAACGGCCGTTTTGAAGAAGAGAATATAAATTACCGAGTCATCTGAGCAAGTTCTAACGACTAGTTTCTTTGAGGCCGTATGCCTTTCTACCTATTCTAGACTTTTTGGCCGTCTTGAGTCCTTATAGCTTTGGGAATTTTGGTCTGCTATTGGCCCAGAATGTTTCCGGTTAAATATTTGTAGTAGCGTATATGAGCGAAACCTTAATTACCAGTATTGCTTGATGTACGGTTACTAGAAAAAACTATATGTAGACTAAAAAAGGAGAACGGTTAGGATGAGTTGTAGATTGTTTAGGTCCCGAGTTGAAGCTGTATTGTGGTGGATCCTAATTATATTGAAAAACATGACTGCCAAAAGAAACTTCTAGCATCTTCCAAAAATTTCATTGAAAATCTGTTTTTGTTTAGATGTAATCTCAGAAACAACTCGTAATGGAAACTCCAGATTTAGACGGGGCACTAATATATATATATATATATAGCAGGGTGAACGTTTGATGGTGATTTGACCCCGTTTTAAGGGAAGAAAGAGAACCATATGTTAGAAAATGCAAGACTAAAGCAAGAGTAAACCGGTTTCGGACTTGTCGACTAACCTGGTAGGCAGAGTTGTCTCGTAGAAATCATTTTAAGCAATGTCGATTTTCCAATTCCGTTCCGACCCACTAGACCGAAACGTCGGCCAAAAGTCAGAGCTAATGTAGCATTTTGCAACAGTGACCTAAACATTTTATAAAGACGTATTTATATATAGGTATACACACATTCAGTTTGATAAACGGCTATAGAGGTAATGCGGGCGTTATATATAATTAGAATGAATTAAATCGCTACGAGTTCAATCATAAGAATGTTATTCAATGCATTTAAAAGAGACAGACTATTTAAGTAAGGGAGGAGTTTTCTTGCATCTGGCGCAGATATAATCAGAATACATGAAGTTAACACACTTGTGAATAAAATAGGATAATTACACCATACGTATATATGTATGTATCATGCAGGCTTTCTTTGTGTGTAGAATAACGACCAGATTATTCACAGAATTGAAGAAATGAAATACACACTTGTCTCCGATGTTGACGTCAAAATTTTCAATTCGAATATCTCTCGACTTCGAGCTAGCTTCGGAATGTTGTCCTTTCCGTGACAGGGCCTGGGTTGCAGTAGCCTCCTTATTTGTCTATAACATAAGTATGGATATAGTCGGTGTAATGTATTTAGCTGATGTTTTATCGAAGAGGACAGCGTATCGATGAAAAGAACCTGTTAGAAAAATGCTTACAAATTGAGCACAAAGGTGACTAGGTATTTGGCGATAACATGCAATTGTTGCATTTAAAACTATTTCATCTACCTGCAAAGTAGCAGTTAGTAATGCGCTAGGCACATCACAACCCTCGCGACGCTCCTGTTTAGCTCGAATTTTCGCTTCCGCCTTTTCTAGCTTGCGTTGATCTACAGTCTGGAAGATGGTCGACAGCAAAACGCAACCCGACTCTTTCAGTTCATAGTTGATAAAAAAAAATCAATTTGACCCCGTCCTTAGAATACGATAAGCAATTGATTCAAATATGAAAACGCAAATGCGTATTTTATTGTATAGGAATTAGCCTTTAAGGGGAACTTATAATAAAGTATGATAAAGTAAGTGCAAATTTTCGGATAAATCATCTGTCTTACCGTTACGTTATGCTTTTGAGCAAGCCAAATTGAAGCCGTATCATCATGACGAGTTTCGGTGGCTTGGCCTAGCGTCGACGCTAAGTGCACTGGAGAACTCAACTGGAGCAAACGGGGACTATTCCCGCTCCCGTTGATCTCATTGCCATGATTCGGTCCACCGCCACCGCTAACAGCATTATTAAGAGTAGGTAAAAATGTATCAATGTAGACTAAAGTATCAATCTCTGCAGGTATCCATGTCTACTGTCAAAAAATTCCGATTTTAGCGAGTTCTACTAATAATTTGAACCTTGATGGATTAGCATGAATCGTATGCAATACATGCTGAATACATAGGAGGAACTGCCTTTTTGGAGGCACCGGACACAATAGAGCATTATATTAGGGTGTGAGTTGACATAGTTGTTTTTAGTATAAAATACTTCGATACGTAAGTGACATACCCGATAGCCTGAAAAAGATCTTCACAGACACTGCGAACAGCCTCTTCCTCAGTTTTCTGATGAACCTCTCGGTGAGAACGAATGAGTTCGGCAAGCATTTCACCACAGGCTTCCTGCACGTCCTCCACCGACCCCAAATCATCGCTGGAAAGCACGCCTAAGGAAAGTGAGGCAATCAAATACTTAGTCAAGTAATTATGAATAATATAATTTTGGACAACTATAAATAAAATGTTTAGGTAACCCGCGTACACACCGCCTAAATTAATGCTTAAAGCTAGTTCGATCCTCTACTAGGAAGCTTGTATCTTTAGCCGAGAGACTTCTGAAGTCTCTCAAATCAAATCAAATATACCAAAAAATAAATAAAATCAAATATATATATAAGTTTTGAATGGGGTTCTGCAACTTAACGCTTATACTAAACCGACAAGTAAACACCGAAATAGAACCGCGTACAGAGCACCAGCATTAAAGACACCCCCAGGATTTCACCAGACTCTCATTATCTTTAAACTAAAGGTAAGAATAATATTTCTAATCGACCTAGACATATTGAACTGATAAATAAGCAACGAAATACGCAATGAGAAAAGAAAGCAGAAGAGAAACGTAATGAGACGAGATCAATAATGACCTTATTATATATTCTGCCTGTGTCTACAGAATTTTAGAGCAAAAGGAAGACTGGGATTGGAACAAAAAATAGTGAAGGTACACCAAATCGCGTAGCGTTTCTTGTAAATATAATGTAAAATATAAAAATAAAAAAATTGTAAAAATCTTCTAACCTAAAATTCACTTCGCATTTGATTGAACGGGTGACATTATAATGCTCAAAAATTTAACTCACGACACTATTAAACCTGAACCTAAATAAAGTTATCTTACGAGCGCAATATTTGTGATAGTTAAAACGAATTGTGGGAACAATAATCGTGATAACTACCCATTGTCCAGTCACTATTTTATAACCTGAAACTACCGTTTGTTTTCCTTATTTATTCGAACAATGTTTAAAGTGCTCTATTGTAAGTATTATAATCGTGTAGGTGACATCTTCTTTATTGCTATACCCGCTAACTGACCGTAGCCTAGTTACTGCTGTATCTCACGTAGCTATGCACTGTGTATCGACTATATTATCATACTTTGTTTCGACTTTCAGTAATAACTACAGCAGTTAGTGACGTGTATTCTGGCATTTTCGTCTCGAAGCACTGGATAAGTGTGAATTGGTTGATCTGGTACTATAAATTTTTGAAGCGGCAAATCTACGGAATGAATTATCAGTGTTTCGCTATAACCGAAGAGGGCACTCATGGAAATAACGCACGTTTCTCTTCGCAGTTTCATTCTACAACAGCGCTGCGCCGTCTCTGAACGACGAACCTTCACTAGACATATCCGGGCCACGTTTATCTTTCAACAAAACGTGAGGATATCAATCGTCATATTTATCGACAGCAGCACTTCGTACAGACCTGTCAGGTACTCGAAGAGATCACTGTCAATATTGGGGAATTGCTTTTTCAAAACATCCTGTACTGGGGTAGACATCGCTGAACAAGAAATCTTAATTCGAACGTCGGGCGGCACGAACACAGTGTGGGCAACCTTATATTACAGGTTGCTTATGTCCGAACACAGCAAATCTTGCAATTGTCACGCCAGTACTGACACGCTCCACATATATTTCTTCACTCGCTCCGTTTACGAGCTGAGTCGTGCATGTGGATTCAACGTTTCTTTCCGCGAGTATCATTAAGTTAAGATCACATCACCAATGAACTCAAGAAGGTATCTTAGGTGCTGTGGCGCGTGTGGTTTTCAGGTGCCCTTTCCCTTGATCCGCTATTTTTATGGTTTAACAATAAACCCGTACTGCTAAATGGAATAATAGCAAATAGAAGTATAAAATATAAGACGTACATCATCTATCGAAGCTAACCTATTTCAAGGACTCTTTTCTAGAGAAAAAAAAAAACAGAATACGCTTTAGAAATAATACATTTTGAAAATGCCCGCTATTAACTCTATGAATGAATTTTGAACCCTTTAATTTTTGGCAGGCAGCCACATATCGATAAAGAAAATTTCAATTTTTACAGTTGTCGCTGTATCGCCTAGTAAAGTTCATTAATGAAACGTCGGTTGGATAGAATTGGAGGGAATTTCCGATCACGTTTACTAGGGATATGTCTATCTAGGCAAAAAAACCAAGAAATTCCTTCAACAAAGAAGCAAGCTTTGCAAGCCTTGACGTACTTCAAGTTACCGTTTTGATCCAGGAATTAAATAGTAATATCTCCAGTTTTTATTGCTTTCAGACGAGTTGTCAGGCTGAATAACATCGAATTTGGGTACTTTGCATTGCAAACAGCAAAAAACACGATAAAACAATATCAATACAGCATGGGAAAAGTACCTCGTTTTCCATCGTTCAATTCAAGTAATCAGAATCTTTCTAATCGAAAAGTCAGTAAGTAAACAACTCTTTAATTTCTCATAATAGGAAAAAGACTACGGCAACTCAGGTGTTTTAAGAGAAATTTCTAACTTTAACCCACAACACCATGTTTATATAGGCCTCTCAAAGGATTTACATTATTGGAACTGTTGCCAATCGTGTTCAGCTCAAATATTAGATGTTCCTATCCCTATTCAAAAGAAAGTATATTGGAAACGGATATTTTTGATGATGAAGTAAGGAATAATGCCAAGCCAGAGATAATTTTTTCAAATTCTTTTTCCTGTTTTCCAAACATTAAATCATCCTTTTCATTCTTTCCAGTGTGCGAGAATCTCTTTTTTGCGTTATTAATTCAACATATTCTCGTAATCAACTGCTTTATTTGTTTAGCATTTTCGGCAAGGGACGATTGTGCAGCGACTCAAAAACCAACGATCAGCAGACGACGCAACGTGTCACTGGCTGGCGAACGCAAACACGAAAGCCGGCGCTGCATGGCTTATCGTTTTGAAAACGGAAGGAACGAAAAAAGGAACGGTGGTGGCATCGGTGGACACCTTAATAGAATCAGTGGGTTCACTGAGAGAAGTGGCACTGGCTGGCGTGCCTAGGCGCCTTTAAACGTCACCTAAAGCGACCGGAGAAAGTTCTGATAAAGGCGCTGCATTTAATGTCTGTGTTCGCCGTGTTCGAACTGAACCTGAGCAGATCCCGCTGTTGGCGTTACCTCATTGACGCGTGAGAGCGCGTGATTCTGTGGGTACCTGAGGAAACTGTTTTGAATACGGGGGCAAACAATGGGGTGTTCCACGAAATCGAATTTACCTCTGGTACTGGCCCGTGGAATCATAGGGTTGATGCTGTGTTCATTTCATATGGTACATGCTCAGCCCGGAGATACGCTAGTGTTGCTTGACACACTTATGACAAAGGACACCCACTCTGATTTCTTCGCGTTGCTTACTGGTAAGAACTTAGTTGTTTTTTCAGCTTTTTCAAATGTTGTGTAGTTATTATTGCTATTGAAACATCGACGCGAAGGCGTATTTCGTCTACCCGTGGTGTCTTGTACTGCTAAGTGCTTCGGCGAACCTCAATATATTATACAATCCTGTTTCTAAACACACATTTTCCTGTGTCCACCAATCCGCCGACGAACATGAAAACCAACATCAAACAGCAGAAAAGCCTGTGATTAGCCTGTTCACGTTTGACCTACGTAGGCCTGTTTATCTACCTATAAAAAATATTAAGGTGCATTTTGAGTGTTGCATATTCGATGCCGTCGGAATTCCTTGTCACCCATAATATGCTGAATAACTGAGAATTTCTGTACTTGTAACTTTTTTGTTATTTTTATTTATTTTGGTAAAATATCGAGTTGATCTATATATAGTCGATTTATATGAAACGTGGATATGATACCATAAACAAGCAAGATGATGTAGGCCAAACTTTCACTTATGACCTTAATTTTAACATTGACGAAATATCTTGTTTTTTACTAGAGAGTAGAGGAGCGTCCACAATTCACTAGAGGTAAAAAGTGAACAATTACTTGGCTTACCTTATTTCGTCCGTTTTGGTATTGTACACAGCTCGCGGTTATAAGTTAACGTTCAGACAAGCTGATGACGCCACCCTAACGTTGAAAAAGTATGGCGAATACATCTATAAGCATCTTATTCTGTTCTCTCCGACGACCGAAGGTAGGTTAGGTTTAGTTAAAAATGAATTTATGCAGTTTTATTAAAACCTGACGAAACCATAACGAATGCATACCAAATTTTTCGATGTCCTCTGACGACCTCAGCAGCCACTTAATTTTTATTTGTAGAGTTTGGCGGCAGTATTACTATTCAAGCATTGACGGAATTCATTGACGATGGAGGAAATGTCCTTGCAGCCGTCAACTCGCGCGCAGGTGATGCCATGAAGGTTCGTCGATCAATGTCTTCCTCTATATTTAATAAAGTTTACAGCATATTCCAACTCAGTGAAAATTTGAATCGTTCTATTCATAAAATAGTTACTGGCACATGCAGATATGAATGTCGATGCAGATTTAGAAACCGGTTGTCAACTCTTAGGTGGACTGCCCATTAACAAAATACAGTGTACACGTAAGATCTTATACGAGTAGCTTTACGCTTAAACACCATGGTACGCGTAGTGCTAATTGGTAATTGGATAATGTAGAAATTAAAAATATTGTAGGATCTTGCTGCTGAGTGCGGCCTAGAGGTGGACGATGAGGGCGCCGTGGTTATCGATCATCTTTCTTATGATGTTCGTCTTGATAACGGAGACCACACGACGATTGTAGCTAATCCTGTCACACAATTAGCTGACATCCCACCCATATTAGGTGGCCCCGATTCTTCAGCAAAGGAATTCTCACCTATTCTCTTCAAAGGCATCGGGTACGTACTGATTACATTTCATATGCAGAATAGGTTTCTGACTATTTTAGGACTTCTAAATGCTGATAGTACATAATTTGAATGAACGTCTGAAGTGAACTTGTGACACAGAGCATCGAAAAAAGTAGAAGTCCACACCAAAGTCCAAAATTAAGCTGAAGGCTGTAGATTAAGTTGAACATAATCGATTATCGATATTTGAGACATGGTAACATATAAGGGATACAGTGGCGTTGTTATAATAAACATTCAAATTTTCTTTAATTCAGATTGATTACCAATCGCAAAAATCCGTTGGTGACCAATATTCTAAAAGGTTCGCCAGCAACGTTTAGCTCCGCACCCAGGTCAGTCATCCGAAACGAGAAGCCGCCAAATGTCGCCGGAGAGGTAATTGAAACACGCGATTTGATTTATTGTCTGCGCATATCGTTTAGTATTTAGTATATAACTATCCGCCTATAGGTAATCCTGGATGCGTACTATATCGGACTGATAATATAAGACTATATAAAAGGCTCAGTATCAACGTCTTCAGTACTAGATTATCGTTTATAAAACCTGGTTTGGTTTAAGTATAAATCAGTTGAAATGTTTCTGTGTTGAATACCGTAGTCGACATCCCTCATCGCAGCACTTCAAGCACGAAACAACGCTCGCGTCGTTTTCTCAGGATCTCTCTTATTCTTTTCCAATGAGTACCTACGCGCACCGGTTTCTGGTTCCTCGGGAGTGAAGGCCACGCAAAGTGGGAACAAGCGTCTGGCCGAGGCTCTTGCTGCATGGGCTTTCCGAGAGACAGGTGTCCTGCGCCATTCCGATATCAGCCACGGTGGACCATACACGATCATGGATCAGGCCACTTTCTCGATAAAAGTTGGTTTTTCGTTTGATGGGTTCTAGTGGCTCATGATGTGTCATGTGGTGGTTATGATGTACAGTCATTTAGGAACTACTCATGAACAAAGTTTTAATGTTTGGAATGCATATTTGAAACGAATATTCGTTTTTACTTCGTATTTGTTCCTAATTATTACTAATAATATTAATTTAGGTGGAGACGCTAAGTTCCGAAGGCAAATGGGTCTCGTATTCGCATCCTGCTATTCAAATGGAATTTGTTCGTATAGACCCATTCGTGCGTACTGATCTACGTCTCGTCGATGCAAAACAGGGTCGCTATGAGGTAAATTTTCATCTTTTTATACTGTTTCAAAAAAGTCAGCACTGCACTGGGTAGTTACAGTGCTATATAATCTAAAATCCTTAGTTCGAACTGTAAAAACATATTGATTTGTGGACCATTTATTAGTATTCGAAAACACTCATCTTAATTTCTCATTTCTGAAATACAAATAAACTGCCTATCTTATATATATATATATATATATGTATACAAATTATTTTTTACATTTTCTATATATATTTATTTATTTTTATTTAGGTAAGCTTCCGCGTACCAGACGTTTACGGTGTGTTCCAATTTCGTGTTGAACACCGCCGGCCTGGGTTCGATCGTCTCGCCGTTACATCGCAGGTCTGTCTACTCACTTACTTTGGATGTTACTTTTTTTTAGTAGAACCTCAACTCAATATTATAGAGAAAATTTTCAACGTCATTTTTGCCAAAAAAACTTCAATTGCAAACAGCTGACGAAACTATCGTAGAGAAAAATGCAAAGTTATTTGATTTTATAGACTAAAACTTTAATTCCGTGTGATACAACCAATTTCAATCAGAAACTACAGTGCCGTCAAGTAACTAAACTGAGATCTGGCTAATAACGTGTATGAACCGAGAATCGTTTTAAGATAGGAACATCGCCAGTATTGTCCAAGGGAATCTGTTTTATACTTGAACCGAAACACCGTCCAATGCTTAAGCGGCTTATCTGGTAATAATTCGAAGATAAGAGTCGTGTTTTAATGCTATTCAGTGTTTACTGTTACTGTGATTGCAGGTGTCAGTTCGCCCGTTGCAACATACCCAATACGAGCGTTTCATTCCAGCTGCGCGCCCCTACGTTCTATCAGCGTTAATGATGATGCTTGGCTTGTTTGTCTTTAGTTTCGTCTTCATTCATCATCAGGACAGTGAAAAAGAGGATAAAGAGAAGAAGTCTAAAAAAGAGTAGATAGAAACGTACAAAAACTTCAACTAAAAGATGTCGTTTTTTAACGAATGTTATTCAGTTAATCAGAAAATTGCAGACGCTGCCTCTATCAAGGGAAATTTAAACTTGAAGAAACGGTCAAGTCGATGCAAAGAATGAGATCATCGCCCACTTACGGCGATGTGTCATCTTTTCTATTTTTTTTTTTTATTTTGGAGAACATGGAGGGACTATGCGTTCTCGAAAACACTTTCCCGAAAGATTTTAGAACTCTTATTCCTCAAACTTGCGCTAGGGATACATGTTAGAAAAGAAAATCAAATATATGGTCTCGTTCTCATAGTAGATCTTACAATGAGGGCGTAAAAACTTAAAAAAAAAAAAAAAAAAGTAGCTCTAATAGATCGCACAGAGAACTAAAATTCATTAGAAGACCCTGGCGGCGGGATTAGAACCGGCAAAAATTATGGAAAATTGGAACAGTGAGGGATAGTGTGACGTACGATTTCATGGCATTGCTGAGCGAAAGAGCGAAGGTTGACACAAAAACCTCTTAACATTGGCGGTAGAACATCGCCGACGCTGATAACGATGCTAATATGCGATGCCCGTTTGGTAAACTAAATTTTGCCGTGGCTTCGTCCAGCGACACAAACTGCTCGCTACACAGCATAGCCAACAACGATCTGTCTCAAAGATAACGCCTTTTCTATACGCGGGCTAAATGGGAGAAGAGGGAGGGAGAACGAGTGCTATTCACATTTGTTAATTGATAATGATTGAAGGAGCTGTTACGATAAAACCGTTGACCTGTACAGAGATAGAAGGGTTGAAGTGACAGTAGTAATTGAAAAAGCGTTTTTTCGATATGATATGGATTTGCATTCAGCGAAAGTTATTTTCAAGGCCTGTTTTGAAAGTAATTTACTACTAATCCTTTATTACTAATTTTTGCCTCGATATAAGCGTCAGTGCAAACTGTAGATTCATATTTGTACGCTATGAACAACCGGATAATAATTGTTCGGGTTTTGTTGAAAAGTTACACACTTTTTGTAAAGATGAACTAAAAAAAACAATGAAGGATTTTCATATATACAATTTCGCTAAAGTGTGTCTACGTAAATCATATATTATAGGAAATGAAGCAGGATCATGAAAAACGATGGGAGGTGAACAAGAGAGCAAATGTGTGAGATATTATTTAATAATGAAACAAAGAAATAAAGGTGAACACTAAATTTTAAGTAGAACTTACGCAGTGCGTGTATGTATTAAATATTAACTAGCTGACTGAAAACCTGTATGTGTAAATATGAAGTAGCTAATATTTAAAGCTACCCTTGTCTTCAATAAAGCAGTAGAGAAATATGTTTTTGTTACTCCCGTTTTGGAGTAACGGCACAATATTTGATCTAACTAACAAGTCTTGATCAATTGATCCGCTATTGCTGTAGTTATTAATGCTAATTGTGCATTCAGGACAATGAACGCACATCTCATCTTCAGAAGACGATGCTTAACATGCATTGGGTTCAACCGTATAAAGCGATTTATACGTTGTCATTTTATTAACTTTGTACATCGGATACCACCAAAAGTTAGGTAACTCATATCGTAAACATACCGGTGCTCATGTGTCACGCTTATGCGAATCTATCTACCCATGGATTACGTGCAGTCGATCATATCTTGCTTGGCTAAAACATGTTTTACACCAGCCTAAAAAATGGCTTCTTAAGACCAAAAAGGTCACAACAGGCGCATTATGTATATTTTTACATATTATAAACATCCTTCATTCTATGGCACTTCAACCAAATGTCACTTCAAGCTAGTGGTGCTTTTGGAAGTGACTCTTTTTTTTGTTCCTATTTCTGCGCTTCTCTTTTCTTTTATGTCGGCTTCGCTTTGAGTGGTGTCTGCTTTTTATCGGTGAGTGCTGACGTCGTTGTCGATCACGATGGTGCGAATCACCTCGTGTAACCGATTGGTCGTCATTCTCTACGGATGAACAGGATTCATCACTATTGGACAATTCGGTTGAACTGCTGTCCTCGCTTCCGCTGCAATAAGTACCATGGCTATATTAAATAATGCACATGTGGGAATTTCCGCTCGGGGTAACATGTGCTGCACACGAAGTGGTTGTACGAAAGTCTTTTGGCGAATATTCATAACACCGTTCGTGTCCTCAAAGCTACATGTTCGTAAAATAATCGTTTGTTAAGTCACAGTAGTAAACCATACGGCGAACCTGAGAGAATAACATTTTATACTATACCTACTTGTATAACAGTTTATACCATACCTACCTAGCTTCGCTTTTGCTCGTATTTTCGCTCTCCGAACTGCTTGAGTAGGTGGTACTTCGTCGTTCTTTACGCCTCCTTGCTCGTCGATTTTGTGCTTGCCGAATCTTTAAGCACTGCCCATACGTTTCGCCACGGTGCTCAAGCCGATGCTTCGTGCCAGAATAGACCCTATATTCTCGTCGTGACCGCCCATAGCGTCGGCACTTGGGCCTTCGACCACCATCCTCGGATGAAGAAGAAGACGAGCATTCTGAATCGGAAGACAAGTTATGTTCGATGTCATCTGACTGGTACGAGGAGGTGGACGATGACGGAATCGGAGATTGCATTTGCTTTCTCTTTCTTCTGCGTTTTCTTTCACGTTGCGGATTCGTATGAAGACATGGAGGCGGCCTGGGTCCGTATTTAATCGGCTGGCTAATGCTTTGATTGCTTTCAGAAGATGACCAAGGCGCTCTCTGATTATCAGATTTTCGCTGAAAAGAAAGTTTTTTTGTTTATAAACGTAAACAATATCATCCTATGTAAGCGGATAATTAAAATTTGTTATAATGATAGCAATTAAGAAAGGATGAATGGAGGAGTTTTCTAAAATGTATTTGTTATTGAATATTCATATTAGTGAATAAGGGATGAAAGTAGCTTATTCATTATAATGGTGTTTTAGTTTATTCAGAGGTACTAATAAAGTGAGTTACGTAAGACACACATAGCGTCGAGATTGTACCTGGTCATATGTGTGGTTTCCATACTCAAGCTCGTAAAATCCGCTATGATCCCAACGATCCTATAAGAGACAAATCAGTCCCTTGTCGATTAGATGCATTGCACTTTCTGCTTTTATCAAAAAGCCCCACTTTAGAAACTGCATTTGAATTTAAAATATAAGAAAAGGGCCTTCCAATCAAGGGACCGGTACAGCTCGGTTGTCTTAGGCAGATGTATACCGGTTATGTGAGAAATTAGTGCGAATACAGAAAAAGTGTTCTAGATTACCTCTTTTTATATGTATTTAGTAGAGCCTTAATGCAACTCGATATACCTCTATTGGTCGCTTGTGGAAACTCTTATCTCTAGTGATATGTTATAATCTTTGAAGTTTGCGAGTCAAGCGCTGCAGCTTGAGGTTAAATAACAACACGTACAAAATCACCCAAAAAATATTCCATGCTTCCCCAAAACTCTCACCTCAGGGGCAACTGTAGTTTTTCCCATAGTTCGACCGTTGCCAACCGAGTTTTTGGGACTTCTATGTCTCTTTCGATTTTTCGCCTTCTCGCGTGTGTCTTGTTTGTCGCAATGACGATTGCTTCGGTCAACGCAATGTGACCGTGCTTCGTCACGGGCAGCTATTCTTTTTCGAATATGATCGTCGCTCACCATCATCGTCAGTCCCCGCTCCAGTTCCCACTGCAATTACAAATTTTGCCGAATTCGCCTAATATAAGACGCTTTGTGTCTAAACAGCTCGATGCAATTTATTTTCCCAGCTAAGAAACCTATAATACACACCGAACTCAATTTGAAGGTATACAACTAGTAAACAACAATCACAAATGTTATACTTGGATGTCCATGACATTTTAGAGAACTTTAATACCTGCATCGATTTTTCTATCTGTTGCTATTCAAATTTTATCAGTTTTTCCTTTAAGCCTGTAGGATACAAAACTCCTATTTCTCTCGGATTCGTTGCGTACGTTTTGATTTTATCTCTACTCCGTTATAAGGACTGGTGCTCGTTTCATATGTAGAACAGTAGTCTGTGTTAGTGTCTATAAAAAAAAAAAACAGGGAAACTACTATACCTGTTTCCACATTTCTTGTTCCTCGAGCACCTTGTTGTGAAAGCCGACCGACTGAATCGTGTTCTTGAGTAAATCCTTGCCCTCACGGGTAACCATTTTCGTGCGTTATGGTCGATGCTGTTGACTCGGTACTTTCGCTTTTTTCAAATCTAAACTCACTTCACACGTTACCTGCCAAAATGTTCACTGGGTAAATAAGTTAAGTCATGTTTAAATGATTGCGTCTGATCTAAATTGGATCTAAATGTAACAAATACGATTATGATATCTTCGTTGCTGAGTTTTTCTACAATCACCTGTTGACTCTGTAAGCTAATCAAGCAAAATGTACGTAAGAAGGTCAGCAAAAAAAAATATTTTGTCGGGCCAAATTTCTAGTTGTTAATAATATTGACCATTAAAATTAAACATCTGCATGAAATTCGTGGGAAAATAAAGATCACCAGAATATATATAATTTTTGACAATATTTCACACGTTGCCAAGAGAAATTCTAAAAGCAGATGAGAACCTGATTTCTTTAATATCGCTTACGTCCAGTGATCAGATAAAGATCCAGCCTGTCGTAAATATATTTTTGCAAGAGTATTCCTTAAAGGCATTCAACCTTAAAATGATTCTGTAGGGTATGAGTGACCAAGATTTAACTGCTTTGGATTATAAGAACGTACTTATCAAGGGTGCGAAATTCATATGTGTACAAACGATTACTATATATTAGCAGCTACTATATATTCAACTGTTTGAGAAGTTAACCCCTTATTAACTTCTTCGTTGCATGTAGTCCAAAGCTTAACTATGTATTACTAAATGTGTATAGCAGTATAGACCACAGCTCTATGGCCAAATGCTTCTATCGGAAGAGGCGAGCGTCTCGCAGTTGTTGATCTCACGGTACTATTTTTTTTGTTTCGAGTTTTACGTGGGGTACTATTACCGCTAAACATTGTTTCAGGCAACTGGTTTCCGGCAAAAAACGCAGTGAGTCTGCCCGGTTTCATGCCTAACCCACCTCTCATGTGTCTCGATGTTTAGTAAGCAAATACGTTACCACTGCACCATAATCACAGAAATGCATTATTAGACACTCATACCTCGAGTGACGTTTGTTGGAAACAGATATTTTTAAGAACTATATACAACTAATGCTATCATGAAGTAGAAATTCTAACACAAAAAAGTGCACCATTGATTGCTGCAGATAGTTTCCACTCGATTCGTTGAAGTGACAAACGACAACGAATCAAAGCATGTTACACCTCTCCTCCGTGCTTCAAAGCCCGTTCGCCTTCTGATTCGTTTGTTGAATTCGAACGACTAGGAAGAATAATGTTTACAGAGGGCGCTATCGCTTGCCTTTAATACAATGGTTCTTTTCGCATATTGAAACAATTCTCAGCACAGCGTCCTTGATTACTCCGTAGCCAAGGCATATATGTTGATATGAATTAATTATTTAAAATGCTAGTATATTATAGATATTTATTCTTGATGCTGAATAAAGGCATATTGTTGAGAGTTCATAATGACTATATCATCATGTGACAATTACAACGTAACTCTCTGTGAGACTGAGCAAAGTTTGTTGTTGAACAACACATCTTTCCATTGATTTCTGCCATATTTTAAACTCCGTTTAAGGAGCGGATTTTAACAAACGTGTAGGATGAGCATTACCTCGGAAAATGGCGAACCTTCAATAATCTTCTATAAATAAAACACTTTAGGAAGATTTTGTGCCAGTCTGTATTATTTTTTTAGAAGGGTCAAGTCGGGGCCATTAAATTATATGACAGCGCCTTAAAGGTTTCAATTGAGAATTCACTGAACCTCAAAAAAATGTTATTTATTCATTTGCTATTTATGCTAATATTTTAAATACTTGGATTCATCGATGTGTCAATCTTAGATTAAATAAGTTTTCTGAGAAAAGGAATAGACGGTGCAAACGAATAAAAAAGATGTTGTCTACTAGGAAGCCGACAACCCGTAAAAGAACACAATGCATCTTCCTGGGATCTATTTTTCTCTAGAAATAAGATGGAATAATGTTTTGTTTTTATTTTCTTGATAGAAAAACGACCATTCATTCAGATAGGCTTTCTGTCATAAATTTACGGTTTGGTATCTATTTCAAATATTGTATAATCATCTTGAGAATTAAAAATTAGCTTGAAAAAAGTAGGACTTAAAGGTTAATCTTGTTGAAGACTATTTGGTCAGTTTTCGGTATTTACTGTTGTTGTTTAAAAAAGCGCGCTATGCATGTAGCGCAGTCGTTCTATTAATATGGGGCATTATGGTTCAGTTTCATTGATTGGGAGAATACCAAAAAACCAGGTGTTTTTGAAAACGCAAGAAACGTCTCGAAAATTTTATTGAAAGGCCAGCATGCAATTCCTACCTGTGAGTACGTACGAATCGGATGTTCAATTTCGAATTAAACTTTATAGATTTCTTTTATACAAACACGTCGCCTAAATTTTTTTTATTCGAAAAACTCTTATACTACTACCAAATTGAGTAACAAATTGTCGCAAACTTGTAGTGTGCGCATCGACAGCTCTTTTTCAGGCATTTCTTTCAAATAAGCGTGGCGGCTCAAATTGTCATAAAATATTAATTATTATTAACAATTATCGTCCCAACGACCAGACAGATCGAAAGCCTCATACTAGTCTGCAATAATAAATGAACAGCCTTTTAAGCCATTTTAAATACTTATTCTTCTGATCAAATTCTAAATACCGATTATCGCCATGTAGAATTATGGAGAAAGGGAAAGGGAGAAAAATTCCGGGTAAATAATCTACGTGACAGAAACAAGAATGTATTCTGCTTCGATTATGTGAAAGTAAACTTGTTCTGCCTTGGGCGATAAAAACCTAAGGACAAAATAAATTGAGGCCTGGCATTGTTCGAGAAAGAACGTATCGAAGCTCGTACGCTCCAGATGAGCGGTACCTTCTCTCCGAAGCAGTGTCCGCATACGCAGCAACATCGTCTGCTGTCAAGCTTTTTCGGCAGTCTGTCTGTTCGTCTGTCTGACTGCGCCTTGCCAAAATCCTGTCCCTCGCGCCCCTTCACAGCCCTGTTCATTATGTTGTTATTGTTGTTCTGGTAGGTAGTTTGTCTTCTTCATCGTCCTCTCCACTAATCGGATGGTTGTCGGCTTCGCCGCTTCGAGTGCTTCTGCTACCGCTGGAATAGAGAGCTGCAGAAGTTCCTGTCTCTTTCCGCTCGGATGCTCTTGTTGATGCGGCTGCAGCTATTGATGGCACCAGCGGCCTTATCAATATAGTCTGCAGGAGCGCGAGTAATAGCAATAGGTATTGTAATAGTAGAGCGAGCGATTGGGAGAGTGAGTTGTCGGCGGCATTCGGCAGTTACCCGGCTCTCTCTGGTCGAGCAGCTCCTTCTCCGCTTATGATTGCTTGTAGCGGCTGCGGTGGCGACACCGGCGATAATGGTAGGTGGCGGTGTTGGTTGATGGTCGTTGTGTCCTGGTGTTGCTGCTGTTGTGGGTGCTCGCTGCCTCGATGGTGGATGGCTGCCGCCGTCGCTTTGGCGGTGAGTTCATTTTTGTCTATTGATTCGTCGGTAATAGTGGGGGCCGTACGTTGGAGCCTCGAGTCGAAACCATACTTCTGTGTACGAATACGTAACGTCTATGTGCATAAATCTGTGCGTCTGCCGGTAATCGCTTGCTAATGAACGTCGCTGAGCTTGTTCATCCAACGGCTGACTGACAAGGAGATCGTTCGTGTCGCAGTGCTGTTTTCTATTCAACTCGCCTTTGTTTGCTTCTTGTCGCCGCTGCCGGCGCCACACTTCCAGTGACGACGACGACGAAGAAAAGGACAACGAAACTGCTGACGACAACGACAGCGACAACACCAACAACAGCAACAACAAACAACAAGAACATTAAAAACAACTCTAGCTCTCTTCCCGTAGCCACAATTGTCTATATTTGTATTAGCGGTGAAGTTGAAGTGGTAGCGTAATTTGAGCGCTGGCAGCGACAGCGAAGAGTGCGTGCGCTGCAAATGTTGTTGCTAACGTGATGCTGCTATTGCTACTGCTGATGATGAGTTCGTCTGTGTTGTTGCTGGCCGAGCACCACCGCCACTATTGCGACCCCAGGCTGCAGCGGCAGCGATCGGAACAACAAGGAATGGCTGAGGCAGCGGCAGCGGAAGCAGCGTTCTTCTAGCTGTGCTACCTTCCCGCCATCTGCCGCAAGACATTCGCCGTCGTCGTAGTTACGCGGCTGTTTCCATCAGTGCTACGACTACTACTCTCGCTACTGCTCGATGATAACAACAATCACAACCCGCTGCTGATGGCTATGTCGACCCGCTGCCAGTGATGATGTTGCCTAGCCGCCCGCTCTTGTCGAAGACTGTGTGAGACCGCGGCGTTGACTCTCTGTTGTTGAGCTGTTGTTCCGACGGTGCTGCGGCGTGTCATCCGTCCGCCTGTCGCCGTTAGTTCGCTCAGTAGCGACTACTGCTAGCGGGGGTGAGTTTGCTTTTGCGGCGGCGCTGAACAGCGACGACGACGACAACGATGAACAGGAGTGAGTTGTGGCATCATCATCATCATCATCAGCAGCAGCAGCAGCAACAGCAACGGTAAAGAGTTGAAAATCTACGTGATGTGCCTACCTACCTACCTATCTTCGCTCAGCATTGGTCCTAGATCGTATCATAGTGTATACACAAGTGTTTGTTGTTGTGTGAAGTGAAGTGCTATTGCACGGAGTTGTGCGAGCTGATCGAGCGAGATTGTCTCCCACTCAACGGAAGAACCGAAGCAGGACAAGCCGCAAGGGCCGCTTACTACTACGCCAACGGCGGCAGTAACACCGGAAAAACAACACCCCGACCTAGTGCCCTCTCCCCACCCCTTTCAAAGCAAAGTGGATGTGGGGGCGCTAATAGGCGAAACAACAGCAACATTATTGCTCGTCGCAGCAGCGGCGGCAACGGCGACGACGGCGGCGGCGGCAGCACTGCTCTCAAAAGCAGCAACGCGAAATCTTTCGTAACGAAAAACGCAGCGAAAGAGACCGAGTGTGGATAGAAAGGAATACGTCGAGGACAGGAAGACGCTCCTAAATCTACAAATGACCACAAGTGGGCGAAAGGCGTCGAGGACCCTATAGTCGAACTCTTGTCACAGTGTTGTCTGTTCGCTAGTGCTCGTAGTGGGCTATATAGAGTCGCCGCCGACGGGTGTCCATGGTGGATGTCTACGGGTCTACTGTGCTGTCGAGTGATTTGACCCTGTTGGGGGCGGCGGCGGCGGCGGCGCTAGTGGCAGTAACGGGGGAGCTTATTCGTCCACATACCTCCAGCCGGTCAGTCACTCAGTGTCGTGGAAGTGCAGCAGGAGTTGAGAAACGTTATTCCTAGCAGTTGCGTCCAAGTCTCGCCTCGTTTTGGGTTTCCCGCCCGCGGCCCCTGCTTCGGGCGTGCTCGCTCTCTCTCTCTCGGTCTCACCCGCACCCTTTCGCTGCTGTTGCTACTAAAAATGTACTCCAACAACGACAGCAGCAGCAATAGCAATAATAACACCTGCTGATCGCGATTAACTAAATGGTGGATCACGAAGACGCTTCATCAGAGTGATCGCCAGCGCAGCTGTTGCCGGTGCTGCTTCTGGCGCCGCTACTCACCGCTGCTGGTGAAGCAGACAGCGATCCCGTCCCGGGCGATCATATTCCTTTTGATGCCCAACACCCGCCGGTTGGCGACGAGCTACTGTGGGTCGACGACGAGGGCTTTTAAGAAACCGACGATCGCCATAAATTCATCGGTCACAACGGCTAGTGACCACTAGCGTCACTGCGAAAACAATTATCATAATAACATTAGTATTATTAGTAGATCGACAGTTTGGAGCAGTTGCTGTGATATAGCGGACAGACTAGCTATTCCGTACAGTCAATTTAGCGGTTCTGCTTGGCTGTCCGTGTAGTGGTTTGGCTTCAAGGTGGCCAAGATCGAAACCCATAGAAACCAGAGAGGAGCCACGATGTTAATTCCTATGTGTGATCGATGAATATAAAATCAGCACAAATTATAGCGGTCAGCTTTTGCGAAACGATTTTACATCCCCGAAAGTGTCACGATGTAGGAGCGTCTTGGTGGCTACTGACAAATACAAGAAGACCCGTTAACAGCAAACCAACGTATGTTTCTGCTAAATACAGGACTATCTTGTCCTATCCAATTGAAGCATTTTTCTGCCTTAGGCTCTGCATCTGACCACTATCGCCACATCTAAACGAGAGCCTGCGGTGTCGTCGTCGTCGCCGTAACAGCACTTGTCACTGTGTCACGTCGTGTACACACCGTAGCGCAGTGTGAGGTCAATGTCCTATGTCAATATATCTTACACTAATTACTAATACTCAGGAAACATATATACATATATATATATATATATATATATATACGTATACGTATACGTATATGTATATATATACACTCAAAGAAAAGACGATTAGCGCGCAGAGAGACGGAGCAAATTCAGGGAAAGTTCTCGGTCATTACGAAGGACAGCTACTCTGATCGAAAGGTCGTGTGGTGATCTGCGGATCGTTGTGCCCCATAGACCTGAGGTCTGAGTTGGAGGCTTCACTGAAGCCGGTCGTCGCGCCAGTGAAGTGGCGCCGATTCGCCAGAGTTTTGGCGGCGACGGCTGCGGCGGCGGTGGCGACGGCGACGGTGGCGGCGGCGGCGGCGGCGGCGGCGGCGGCGGCGGTGGTGGTGGTGGAGGTGGTGGTGGTGGGTTGACGCGCTTCGCCGCGGGGCATCCGGGGGCAAGCAAACGGCGGTCGCCAAGATTAGCGGACAAGCTGCGACGACGGCTGAGCCGGCTGAGGCCGGCGCGGCCGAACCCGGACCTGAGATCCGAGTCGGTGCCGCCTTTCAGGTACGTTCATCCACGCACACAAGTGAAATCTAACTACCATTTAACCTAAGTTTTTATTGATTTCCAAATCCGTCGTTGCTGAACTAAACTATTACTCACATATAATAGATGGGGCGCCCTTCTTGACTCGGCGCGCGAAACGACACTCAAGTAAAAGGAAAGCGTCGAGCCCTCGTGTCATTATCAGTAGGCCGGTTGAAATTGAAATAGAAACGGTTACAATTTTGTATTGAAATTGTTATGTTTAGAATTCTACAGCATTGTACTGGTTAATGTTCTTCCTAACTGCAACAACATGGCTTCATTTCTAAGTTACTTACGATGCAAGCTAAGTTGGCTAAAGTTACTTAACTAAAATTATTACTACTGTATTGAATACTTACGGAAATAGGTGTATCCACTTAGGTGAATTTGGGTAGTTGCTTCTCTGACAAGGTTCGCGGTTAGCCTTAGTGTCTCCCTCAATTATCGAAAAATGCCTTACGGTTATTGCCTAGCTTGGGTCAGTGCCTCTAGCACATACTAATGATAATATTAAGAACTTGACGGGGCAGTAATTATATTTCGATCAGCATGTGTAATCTCGCTAACGACTCGCAGTTAAAAAGTTAAAGGCAAAGTAAGAAATCAAAGACATTTACGGTGCACGTGTAATTATATGTTATATATATCTGGTTATACCGTCAAATCTCAAAAGAAGTAACAGACACTATAAATGAACAATGATTTATCATTAAGCGGTTTACTGATTTGCTATTTTGCGTCCATTATCATTAGACCAATTCCTGTGGGTTGAAAGCGAATACGACAATCAAGATTTCAGCAATAATTCAAATCGTATAACCCGGGAGTGGAGGTACATAAAGTTTTAAGTTAGAGTAGAGTTAATTTCATCGCGATCGTGCTGTCGCACATGTTCGTACATATAAATCTGTGTCTTAATCGATATGTCCATACCATCGTAGACATACGTAATCATTCCTTATTCTGCGCTACGGCGGCTTGTGATATTGTGACTAATCCAAATTGCTAAATCAGACAACATCAAGGCTCAATTGACGGTGGCGGGCGCTCAGCTCCTACTTGCTCGATGAGCGAATGAGTTTGAATCGAAAACTCCGGTAATAGACTTGGTAGTTCATAATGGCAGTGTTCGCATATGTGTATCTATACGTTTTTGCGTTGCGTTATTTGTACAGCTGCGGAACTAATTTTCGGATATGATTTCGTACGGTTAACATGTAGACATCTCGTCTAACCCGTCTAATCGTCTGAACTATACGTCCAATAGTTGACCTTGCTATATGCAACACGTGAACAAAGTGTTGGGTTTGTGCGTGTCGAATAGGAGTTTACGACATTTAGACGTTGTTCTCTACTCGACGGTCCCCTTCATTTATTTAGTTGGTAGCTAATTCTATACAGAAAATATTAACGATCCACAGGTGATAAGATAATCACTCACTCACGCCGCTTTGATCTTGTTCAGTTGCGCTCTGTCGATATTCTTTCCTATAAAGGAGACCAGTTTTGCATATGTGGAATGGGTATCGCTCTATCCATTTACAAAATAAATATCGATGGCAGGAAGTGCTCTGTATTTATAGTACGTTATACGACAATAACTGAAATGAGCTCCAGTTATCGTTGCTTTTGAAGCTCGTTGGGATTATAACATAGTAGTCACTCTCTGTTATGGATCATTACTCATTTATTATCTTTTTCTATAATTACCTAGCATTAGTTAAGTACTGTTAGAATCCTGTACGAGTTGGCTCTGTCAAGAAAGAGCACCCCGCTTCAAAAACCGTAATAGTTCTCTATTGATCATTTAGCCATATGTGACTATCTCGCACCTGTGATTACAAGCTACAAAGCAGTGCTGTTCAATATAATTACTACTAGTAATTGTATATGATTCCCTTTACGTTTGGACCTTGATTCGCAAATTTGCGCTAGATCGAAGATTAACTATTGACAATTTAATACATCTTAGACAGTAAGTAACTATTTTAATTGGGGAAGCTTCAAATAAGTTTGAAATGACGACGAACAACTTACGAAATTATCTTTAATGCTACGCTGACTATTACGAAATGTTACCATGAATAAAAACAATGCCGCAAAATGACAAGGTTCCATTTATCCGCTCTACAGTATTAGTAAAATTGGGTCAATCTGTCTGTATATCCGTCCGTCTACGTATTTGTCCGACCCAAATCGATGCCGTAAGGCAGTCGCATTGAGTTGATCTTTTCAAACTGCTAGAGCTTCATCCTAAAGTGAGGTGCGTGTGAGATGAAGCCGGCCGGATGAATACCTATTGAAGATTTGTAGGTTTCTTTTTCTCCCAAAGAATACATTAATCTTAATTTGGTCAAATCGACCCTTTGTTGCCGTTCGCTTGACAGTCGCTGATAATTTGCGAGAAGTTTATATAGAGTAGTTTGTTTTTCAAGTTCTATAAGATAGTCTCAAGGTTTTCTTTGGAGGGATGGGGGGGGGGGGGTAGAAATATTGTGTTATGTTTCCATGTTATAGATTTTTGAAAGTAGATAGATAAAGTATAATTGTAATCTGGGCAAGCTTACAATTTTCAGTGCTTTCTTCGGCAACCACTGAGAATTTGTCATGAAAAAGTTGTGCTGGGAGGTTGTTTATTTGTCCTTTTAGGCTCGATCAAGGCAGTTTCTTGTTTTTATGACATTCACCTGCAAAAAATTATTTCCGCTGAAGTTGTCAGATATTGATGAAATATGAACGACATACGAATCATGTTTTTTTTTATTAGACGAATGCCTTTTCCGAAGGATAGTTTCTTTCCCCCAAAGCCGACAAGTGATGCTGATTTTATTGGTTTGCGAAGTGGATGATAAAAGTTAAACCATTCCGGCATATAGGATCCGTATTTTTCTCTTGTACAAATACTTTTCATTTGAGGAATATGATTAACTGGGATGACTATACAGATTGAATGCCATTGGGTATTAAGCCTACAACAACGTTTCAACGGAAGAACAAAAATAGCAGTAGTAAAGTACGAAGTTTGTGTTAGGTGAGATCTCAGACTGACGCCGCGTGCAAGTAGGCTTCATATTTGCGGCTTTAAGGACGCAACAGCATGGATGCAGTGCGTTAATGAGTAATGAGGTTAACAAGACATTAATTTCAACAGTAGCTGATCACTGCTGAATCAGCCTAGTATAGAATAACTACACTACACAAGGCACGGATTTGAATAGATTAACGAAATGTGAATATTGTAACTGAATAGTTGCAACGGGATAACCGAGTTCATACAAGGGGTTCTAGGGGAACTCCAACCGAAAGCCTGTAAAAATTTTGGTCTGCGGTTAAGCAATGTGAGAACAGACTAATGAGGCGATTGTAGTATGGAAGCAGGACAGTTGAAATCTTCCGATGGGAGAACGCAATAATATGTGAAGCAAGATATAACCGCAACGAAAGAAATGGTGCCGACAGATTTACTGATTTGAGTTATTGCAACGAGGTAACAGAACCGCTGTTGTACAATTGATCTCAGGAACACTGCAACGAGGCGCTGTAGCTCTGTAACATAAGTATAGTTTGTTGGATTAAATGTAATGCAAATCGGATTTGCTCAGATTAAAACAAAGTAGTCACATGCCTGTAAAGGCAAAAAGAGTTAGTAGGGCAACAAAATAGCTTTTGATATGTAGCCTACCTAAGGTTTACGGTAAGCTAGGTGCAACATCAACGAATCAGATTAGTTAATTTCAGGGGCAAAAAAGGCACGTGACCAAACTTGTGAGTCTGTCTCGTCTATCTATTTGTCTACCGTGTATATAGATTAATCTATTTATGTACTACTAGGACCTTGTGCCTCTTTTCTTGTTCATCTGTGAGACCCAAATGGACCTGTTTCTCCCATAGAGACGCGTAATACTCGTTCGGTTAGTTTTCTAAATGGCTGGTAAACTTTGAATCATTGCGGCCCATCTAATACATACCTTCCGATCGCATAAAGGCTTTTCTCGTGGGAAGTTTCTTTTTCTCGAACGGTAGTTTAGTCAACCTTTTTTGGCGGCTTCCTCAACAACCATTGGGAATTTATGATATGGCCATATTGGAATAGAAAAGACCCTATTGGATTAAGAGAGGAACTTTCAATACGCCCCTTTCTTGTTATTCAGTGGTAAATGTGCAGAATGTCTGAAAATATTCTTGACATATAAATCGCTTGCTTTGACTGGATTGGTATTTTCCCGCAAGGTAATTATTTTGTCAAATATTGCTGATTTGCAAAATAGTTGATGAAATATCACCCATCTCGGTATGCGCCTTATATTCCTCGATTGGGTTAAATCGGAGTAGTAAAGCTAGATGAATGCAACAGACTATTGAAATTACAACAACGTTTCAAAGAGACCGTGGAATTGTACCGTCGGAGAAGAACTTCATATGGGCAAGTAGAGTAACATTGTTCCTGTTTTATATAAGCAATTTTAATTGTTTCTTCATTCTAAGAGGAAAATCAAATTATCTCAGAAAAGTAAGCAATTAGTTTTGAAACAGCGTAATAGGCTACCTGCACCAAAACAACGGGGTCATTAACCACGAGTAAGAAATTCATCTGATTAAAGGTACTTTAATCACGGTGAGTTGTAACCGAATAATATAACAGAGTTTCAGAAAAACGGCAACCAGACATTTGTAAAAGTATAGGTTTAGATTCGAGCGGTGATTTACGTTAAATATTAGGACAGGCTGATGATACACCTACAGGGTGGTAGCAGGATATTTAGTACTATCTAATGGGGTTTGAAATACGTGGAGAAGGAAAACGATCACGGGAAAAATGTTACTGATAGATTGACTAAATCAGGAAAATAGGTTTATTGTAACAGAATAGCTGCAATGAGATAACGGGATTGCTGTTACAGAATCTCAAGTGAAATACAACTGATTAACTGAAAAGGTTTGGAATTGAACTATAGTTTATATTTGGCAAGGTGTAGCATGAGTCAAATTTTTTTCTTGATGGCAGCGCCTCCCCGATTATGGGTCCCATTTTTTTTTTGATTCGATCCCGTTATTCACGTCTATGGAAAAATTGTAAAGTCTGATATGTACTACATTCACTGAGACTGTAAAAGTCTGACAGAATGGCAATCAAATATTTAGATGGAGATAGATGTAGGGGGTCGCTCCTCCTTAGTTCTCGATGAGGCAGATCTAAATGCAGTACATTTTGCTACATCTATATTTCGGTATGAAAACCTAATGTTACATCTAGTTTTCCCATGTGGGGGTAAAAGTTTCAAAAGGACTTCAGACGGTTTTTTAAACGAATCTCTGAGAAATATGCCAATTCGAAAAGCAAGACGAGCGATATGGCGAACATTTTGATTTAGAGGACATTTTTTCCGAAACACTTGGTTGGCGTCACTTCTTCATTTCACTTTCAGAACCATTCGAACATGATGAGTAAAGCTCTATGTATGTAAAATGAATATTTTGCCATGAAAAAATCAATAACTTCGTGTAGTAACTGCTTCATTTATGTGACGCTAGGATAAAAATTTCTCACATGAATATCTGCGTAGAAAAGGAAAAGGCATTTTTGATACCAATCAAAAGCTCTTGCTGGAGATAATTAAAATAAATTTATTATTATCGTTCTAATCGCAGTTTTCTGATTGAAAATTCCACTTGTAGGTGAAAACTAAACATGATTATTTATGTAAGAAGAATAATTTTTGCTATCAATAAATAGGAGTTGAGTAAATGTGCCACGACATTATATAACTAAAATGTGGCTTAAGAAAAGCCAAAAATCATATCGCTTCATTTATATAATGATAGAATGAAAATGCGGCTTTTTGAGCGAACTACTAATAAATGTAATTTGGAAAATCGAAGCAGGTGTCGTGAAATTGATTTTTATTAAAACCTCTTTTCGAATTCATTTTAGCGAAAATGAAAGAAATACCGAAACGAATCCACATATGCTTGGTACTGTTTGGACCCAGTCGGTAGTTCTCGGCAAATTGAGTGCAAACGCAATATATATATATCGATACTATAAGATGGGTTGTTTTTAGCTCAAGGGCAAAAACGCATTGTTGTATCTGATTCACCATGTAGTGCTAAAACAAAAATTCATTCCATTTGAACGTTTTTGAGCAAATTTCTATTTAGTTCAAGTATAAAGGTGGAACTGCCTCATATGGCGAATAATTTAGTGAGACAATGTTTTTAATATATTCCCGAAGAGATTTTTGAGAAAATACCGACATTTCGCTCGTAACACATTGCTTTTACGTAAAATACAGTCTTCTTGGCGCTAATTTCTCCAGCCAATCGAACTAAACTAAAATGCAATACCCGTTTTTTTTTTTTTGCTAGCATTTTGGGTTAAAAATCCTTCTGAAGAAACAGTATATTACGTAAGGTGGGCTGCTCGTAACATGAATTAACAAATCGACGAGATGAGCGAAAAAAATAACAATAATAATAATAGTAACCAATCGCTGACGAAAGAAGGCAATTGAATATGATTACTTTATCAGAACGCCCATAAAATATCAAGCAACAATCGAACAAGAATGGCAATAAAGCTCTAGCTCATCTTAAGCTAGATGTGAAGCAAACTTATTATTAAGGTAAGCATAATATCTGTAAATCATATTAGCTGAACCAACTACAGTACGGGCGTGACGCGTCGCGGAGCTCGCGGGTAAAAACTTGTGGCTGCGTGCATGTCCGCTGCTCGAAGCGCTCCGTAGAGCAGTCGCATTAAATGGATTCTATGCAAATCGCTAAAGTTTCATTTAGAGGAGAATTATGCGTTAGATGGAACCAATTAGATGCAGACAGCACTTCTTCGTCAGGGGGAAGTTTCTCTAACAGTTAATGCTTATTTAGGTCATTGTGACTCCCATTGGGACGATCTGTTTGATAGGTGTCGGGAATTTGTGAAGTGTCTATAGAAGAAAATGTTTTTTTTTTTGTTTCAATTGTTATTACAAAATTAGCACAACATTGGAGTTTGGAAAAAAATTCCAATTTTTCATTTGAGAGCAAAACAGGCCTGGAGCAAAGTCGCCGGCTCCTCTAATAGTGTCTAAAGTACAGCTGGCATACTTAGTTACGCCTATACGTATACTACATTTACTGATAAAAAAAATCCAGGACAAAGATATGATTAAAGGACATGCAGAAATGAAGACGCTACCGTCACGGTAGTGCTTATTTCAGTGTTTAGAGGGCTGAAAATGGCTGTGTGTGTCTTTTAACTATATGATTACAGTCGCCTGGTAATGTATTTTGTATAATGTTCCTCACAACAATTGTAAAAATGCTTTAAAGCGTGTGCAACAGTAATTGACGGCCGAGTTCTACTAGTTCCCCAACATCTATAAAACGGCCGTTGTTTCTAGCGCTGTAAGTTTTAGTGTATAGTTCGTCGTGTTTATAAGTACCTAATTCTGCAAAATCAATTCATTAGTGCTTCTCAAGACCAAAATGAGGCATCGAATTCTATGCACCTATAGTTACAGATGGTAATTCCGGGGTGATGACCGCGACAAGGGTTTCTGCTAGCATTGATTATGTGCTATTAAGCTAGAGCAAGCTTATAAAAGGAACTTCAGGTTAACATTTTTCATGTGAAATAAAACCGGTATTTTCTATTTTTCAGTCAAAAATGTTTCTTTTTAGAGCATTCTAAAGTTCTTTGCATGCTATTTATGCTATGCATATACGTTAAAAATTACCCTCAAAATTACCTTATATTTGCACTGTTTTCTTTCCCTGAGAGATCTCTGGAAACTAAATATCAATATATGCCGCTCCGATCGACTCCTCTTTGCGTCATCTATTACAAATTCGCTAAATCGAACACAAAACCGTTATACACTTTATTGCTCTTTTTTTTTTTTTCTCTAGAACGTGCTCCGGCGTCATCTTTCATCTGATAATATCCCCGCTGTCCAATTATTCAACGCATCCAAAAGTAATACCTTGTTATTATCATGGTTATGTAGAAACTAACAGTGCCAACTGCAAGGAATAGACCAAAGTCATACTAAAATACATATGAAGATATCTCCTAACATTATCATTAGTACAAAGTTATGATACGAAATTTACGGCCAGATCAACCATTGATTTGAAACTCTATAGTAACCTGAATTAGAAGTGTACATGTAACAACATATGTAATAGTTTTTTATAAGTGCGCTTATTGCTATTGCGAGCTGTTTTTTTTTTGTAGGAATATCGATTGGATCGAATGGTAATTTTGACTGATGTGTATCATAATATATAAACCCGTTTTGTAGTAAATAAGAAAAAGTAAAAGAGTAACTTTGTCTAACAGTAGTACTATGAGAATGAGAGGTGCTCTTCTATGGCTGGGCACAGACGTACTCGCATATATGATACAGGCCTATCGACATAATTATTCTAACGTGGCCAAAGTCACATTTGCTAAAGTCTCTTCGCACTCAACTACATTATATCCAATAGAATATAATTGTTGTTCAACATTTAGTCCGAAGCTGAGATTTGCACCCTTGCAGGGTGTTAAATATAATACTAGACTGTTATAAACAGACCGACGGACTTTTAAATTAAATACTCTTGAAATACGTGCCATCAGTGATGTTTCGCTGGTAAATACTTTGATCCTTTAAAAATCTTCTGGTGAAAATCGGTCGAGTCTATTTTTTTTTATATAATTTTTTATTGTGAATAAATGAGAAACATCTTCTAATTCCGAGAATCCATGCTTAGTGGTACATTTTTGTTTCTCGAAGGCCACAGTGGTGCAAAAATTTTAATATAATAAAATTTTTAATATATAATAAAATTATAAAATAGTAAAATTTAATAATTAATGAACGCATTAGGCAAGGAAGCCTTAAGCGAACGTTCCAAAAAAGACTATGGAGGTGTTAAAGGTTAATGAGATAGGAACCAGATGTCGAAGTCAGAGGGACAAGAATGCATTGCAGCAATTAAGAAAGCTTTTCACAAAGGCAGAGCTTCGAGTCTAAGGGCTTTGTAGGCCAAACCTGGCATTTCACATATAATGTGTTACAGAATCAAACTGAACCCAAGTACGGAAAGTACACAAACTGAGTTAAAAATGAATGAACTTAAATGACTCCGGGGCAGTTGATGAATTTCACGTGTAATTTGCCGAACTTTGATCTACAAAATCCTTTCTAGAGCATATGGTCACCGTACACGAAGCATGGTGCAACCGCTGGAGAGAAGTCAGGTCAGAGAATGGCGTCGTTTTCGAGAGAAATCGAACTCGAAAGCAGTATCGGGTAGGTTCGAACGTAAGGTGATAGTAATACTTGCAATGCGCACCAGGGGTATCTGCTATTGTAAGATGCTTGCCAAAAATGAAACAACGAATGCACCCCGCTATTCCGAGTTCTCCAAAAGACTCGTGGCCAGTTGGCACGGCAATTGAAGACAACGCTAAACGTCGCCGCCATGCCTCGATTGCTTCCTGGATTGGACAAAGAATGTTCAACCTTAGCTCATCTGTCTATTCTCTCGATTCGTGTGATTATGGGACTTTACGTGCCCTGAAAAGGCCAACTGGTGGACAAGAAAATATCGTTGATATATCGTTGTCGATTTATTCCGCGAAGCCAAAGACAACGAAACTATATATGGGAACGTAAATGACGTGAGTGTGGGTACTCAGAAGCGAGCAGAGCGCCAAGGCAAATGTGTAAAAAGTAAAGCCAAGTATTACCATTACATGTTGAAAAATCGTCATCCTAGCCTAACAAACTCAAAAGTTATTGAATTTTTCAAAGCTCACCCTGTGGCAGCCAAATATGATAGAGGTGAATGGTATTTAAGCCTATGCAAGTATCAGAGTTACCTTAGACTGAAACCACTGCCGAATAAAGAAATTGGTCTGTTTCTTCCGGTGCATTGGCCGCTTGACGGCGATAGCTTAGCTAATTAAATTTTGATAATACATAATATTGCAACATTTTGATAAGAACAACTCGTCGTCGTTTAATAAGCCAAGACTGAAAGGCGCTATTCTGCTGTAATGGACATAAGGGGTCAAATGGCCGTGGTAAGACGGTGGAAGCTCACACATTAATTTGCCAGGAAATTGTCGCTTCTGTAATTTCTTCTTCTGTAATTAAAGTGTTGATGACGTCTAAAAACATACCTTCATGTACCAACAAGAGAGCGTCTAGTCTACCAAACTGAAACACTCGCAATAGATATGGATTAACATTGTCTAAATAACACTGAAAGTTAAAAGTATAGGAGGGGGTCAGGTCATTTACGATGCTACTTAATTAATACTAGTAATAACACTATTAGAAACGATTATCTCTTCTCGTAGAAACAGACTGCTCGGGTTTGTAGAAACAGACATGCTCTTAACACAGATGGCCATTTTATGTCCGTCCTGACACTGAACAGGCACTATAAATGGGCTACGAATTGCTATCCATTGCTATTCATAGATGTTAATTCTACTTGAAAAACGAAGACACACTGTAGACATATATATATATATATATAAACTTAGTTAAAGCCGTAGACACTTCGCATGAGAGATACTCGAAAACATCACCAGAATTTACTTGACATATTTCAAGCTATACTGACGTTTAGTTCGTCACAAACACACATTAAACAAGGCAACGTTTTTTGGAAAAAAAACGGTCAAGAATTTTATAATATATGTTCGTGTAAGCTAATATGCTAAACTTCATGTTAGGGTTTTTTGGCATTTAGTTTATATCCGAGTGAACGTATTAGTTGAATCAAAAAGCGTTTATCCTGTGCTGAATTGGTTCTGTTTTCTCAGCTCAGATACAAAGACAGCGTTCTGAGTGACCCAATTAGGCTTTCGTAAGTAAAATTAAACTAAAGTAAAAAAAATAAAATCATCCGTATGCACAGATGAAGTTAAATGAAACAATAATTACGCCACACTCGAAAACTCTATTGTGATAACCGTCTTCAGCCGTCGATCTCAGTGATCTAGGCAGTCCTTGTTGGATACATCAAGAAGCTTATTAATAATATATCTCTCTGCCAAATGCACGCTGTTCGATGAAAATATGCACAATATATTTTTGACTAAAATATTAGTGATGTTATGTAAGGTAGCATTTATTGCTAGGATTTATGATCTGTACGTGCGTATGTTTCTTCTAAATGATCTCGACAAGAACAGATTTTTCCTTGAAATGATGGCTATTGATGATGAGGGCTAATGAAGCCTTCGCTTTGGACCAGATAAGACTGAGACTCGTGCCGATTCTCCCTAGTACAATTGTGAAGTATATCTGATCGGACCCCTAAACGCTTCTTACTCATTGATCGACACGTCTTTTTTTCTGTTTATCCTTATAATCCTTAATGTTCTTTTTTTCTTTGTATTTTATCCCAAATTGTTTCAGGCGCAGCTGCCGCTGTATCGGGGAGAGATGCCTCAGGATGGGCGAACGACTTTGCAACTGCAAGATGACGTAAGCTAAATTCGTCCTTGTTATATTCAGTACAAGCATAAACCGCACCTTTCATGGTCTTCTTTCCAATGACAGGATCTGAATAGTCAAACTACTTTCTGAGCAGTTCATCACAATTCATAGCCTACCAAGTTCTATTATTAACTTCTATTCTATATTAATTAATGGCTATGTTGTTTATCCCATGGCTATGTTGAAAACCCATTTCCAGAGGACTTTTTCATTTTATTTGCTCCACCGTGCTCCGATTGGAGAACATCGAATCCGATATTCCAAAAGAGAAAACGAGTGAACCTTGGAAGAATTATCAACAGTCGATTTATAGACAATAGAAACGTTTTATCAACTGGCTAATTGACTGAAATTTGCGGTAAGGTCCTATCATTGGGAAAAAAATGAAAAATTAGAGTAATATACTAGTCAATAAATTTTAATAAGCTCTATTCCTAATCTATAAGTGTATGGCCAGTAAAGCTATAGATGAGTAATCATTTAAAGGGGCTCGTATTCATTGGCTGGTTTAGTGGATTTTGCGCCCTCTAAGGCGTAGGATAAATACCGCAGAGGTATTTGAAACTTATATTTGCACAATGTAGACAAATGAGAAACGTTTTCACTGAGTCTAGGAGCTTCGAGTTTTACGTCCGGTATAGCTGTCAGGCATTCCGTCAGACAGGCGACTGGCTCCCAGAATGAAATGAATCGTATCTATGCCTGGATTTGATAAGATCAGTAGCTACCACAGAAACATGTTGTGGTCTAGATTCGAACCCGGGCATAAACAGACAAACATACAGAGAAACAGACCTGGTGCTAGAAGCCAGCCGTCCGTCTAACAGAATTCTTAACGGATATACCGAACGTAAAACTCGAAATAAGAGAGATTAGATAAGATTCATAGAACCTCAGGGATATGTCATGTGGGTCATAATAGAAAGAAATTAGTACAAGCCCGGGAGGCCTTGAATATGACGACAAATGTCCTTGAAGTGCTAGTACTGGATTGTGATATCGATGGCGAGAGAAAGGCCTTCTGAAGTGCGCACACGGTAATATGTAAGCAAGTGGGATTTTGGCAACAAAAAGGGTATTCCCGTATCGTTTTAATATTAGTAATAATAATTAACAATGAAAAAGGCATAGGAAACTTCCAGTGTTGCATCGCTTATCCCATTGATTAGAACATAGAATACGTACTGGATTTGACCACACTATCCTCAAACAGGATTGTTTAATGCATGCTATTCAATTCCGATGCGGGGCAATCCATGCCTTGCCTGGGTCACGAGCAAGACTTCTATGGTAAATCAATTGAAACCAGTCGCATACATGTTTATGTCTACAGAATTACGTTAGTACTGGACTCATTCACAAAGGTAATCAAATTTGAAATGGACGTTTATGTGTCAGAACTAATACAGACATCCCGCAGCTGTCAATCGAGCGCGTTAACTTTGCGTCTTACGATAAACTCATAATCTTATTACTGCGTACTACAAAGTACGTTTGAATTAACCTACCTTTGACAGCAGGATAAACTCTGACTTTTTACCTTATGTTTATTTTACATGTTGTAGATTTAAGAGTTAAAGCTAGCAATTGTTTCTATACGAAGTTATTATCTACCTTGCAGGCCGCCATTACTATTGGCTACTTCCGAATCAACGCATGCGTAGTGACGCAATTCCATGATTTTTTTTGTTGTTATTATTATTACACTTCTCTTTTCGTACTACTGACTTTACACTTTTGTACCTATTTTATGTCCTCAGAGTGTGGTGGTGGCTGAAGAGCTCCGTTGGGCTCCGGGGGTGCCGGACTGCGACCTACTTATGTACCTGCGGGCCGCAAGATCGATGGCGGCGTTCGCCGGAATGTGCGATGGAGGTAGCGCCGAGGATGGATGCGTCGCCGCATCAAGGTTTGTGCATCACTGTTTTTGTCGTCGAGAGAAAGTTCGCACAATTATGTAAACATGGTACAACTGATCCGTCGCTATAGACATTTGATTAGGAAATAGATTGTGGAAAACCCAAATCAGCATTTTTGAAAAAAAAAATAGCTTCCCAACGAACGATAACAGTACAGAACGTAGCAAAGTCTGATTTCTAACCTAACGATCATTGTTACAGAGATGACACAACGATCAATGCTTTGAACCATCTACATGACAGCGAGTATGATACGGGAAAAGCGCTACAGGTAAGTAGACGCAAATACAGAAAATTGAATTTACCAACGCAGCGTTGACGTAATCACGGTGGTTATTGAGAACTAATTATTGAGTATTAACTGAATATCCTGTAATTTTTTTAAAGAGGGAACTTACCAGAGTATGCGCTAACTTTATTGTCGTCGACTCTATTGAAGGCTCTTGTGAAGAACCCTCGCGGCAGTGTGGGTGGTGCAACCGCAAGCAAACTCAGTGACGAAGACCAGAAGAAGTTCGTCCGTGGATTGAGGACCTACGGAAAGAACTTCTTTCGGATACGTAAAGGCAAGATTAAGAAACACTTCTCAAATTGTCATAGTTATTTTATAGTAACTGCTACATCTAACAAGTATTTGTAGATTGTTGGATTGGAACTTACGCGATCATGCCTGCTCTAATTGTTAGTCCAATGTGTCATCGTTGTGATATAGTCCTTTAGGTTATTAGAACAAGCGAAGCCTTATGTGTCCTATGTAATAGTAATACACAGCTGAATATTAGCACTAGGAAATGGCTATTACGTTAGATATTAGTTGATTTGTCGTACGTCAACTAATGTTATCCTTGATGTTGAAATCCTTGATCCTTGATGTTATCCTAATGATGAAAGTTTTACTGTCAGACCCACGATACCACAATGAAATAATCCAAACAAACTGTATTATTGTGGTTTAATAAAGTGATAGCGTTGTGGTGCAGAATACGCGGGAATGCCAACTCTGTTGTGCTCAAGTCAGCGTAATTAAGCATAACACTACTTAAATATAGCCATCTTCCCCTACGTTCTTTGCCTTATATTCAGAGCTGCTTCCGCACAAAGAGACGGCAGAGCTGGTGGAATATTACTACCTTTGGAAGAAAACTCCAGCAGCCCTAGGATGTCGACCCCATCGAAGGCATCGGCGGCCGACTGCCCGAAGACCAGCCAAGGTACACGCTCCCGTGTATATGAGCTAACTACCATGTGTATATACGGATTACATTATTTGGGCTACTACGACAAATCCGTTTTTATCTTGTGTATAAATACGATCGCAATACAAGTAGTAACCTCAGAAACGAGCAAGTTTTCGATCCGGTGGCCGAGTGATTGCAGAGCAAACCCAGACATATAGGTTGGCAGATAAAAGACCGTATCGATCCTCGAATATGGCATGAACTTCGAACTGCGGATTGTACGTTTTTGTGCATTTCTATACTTGTGCTGTTACTATTGTGTCGGATGGTTTGCGTAATGCTAATTGGGATGTATGTTTCCGAACGTTTTAGGCATCCGGTGAAAAGGGCGGCAGTAAAAGTGGTCGAGGCAGCCAAAGTGGAGCTGGAGGAGAAGGCCGAGGTGCAATTGGGGGAATTGGCGATGAAGGGGCCAACGGCGAAAGTGGTCCTGATTCAGCAGGCGCTACTTCCCAATCATCAACCCACTTCGAGGCCGTGTTGTCTACTGCACCACAGGTAGTCATCGATACAGTCTGCTGTGTAAGACTAATGACCGCGAATGCTAGCTCAGAACAACTTATTATAGTTGTTATTATTATTAACAGACAACGTTGACCACCTTTATCTTCTCGAAAAGGAAGAATCGGTCCCAGAATTAGCTGACGCTAATTGTGCCTCATAGATGGAACTTTATATGAAAAACGTTATGTCTGACCAGCCATCAGCCATCTGGTGTTCCATAGAGCCCATGGTTAGATCCGATTCTATACGCAGCCTTCACATGAGATTTCAACAACCAAACATTACGCATTAAAGTCCGGTGTGGTAAAGACTTAGAAAAAAGTCGAGTGCATTTCCTCTTGGTGTTCGCTAAATCGCAAATGCGCTGGTCTAAAAGCTCTCGTTGATAGCACCCTATACTATTTAGATCAGTACGTAGTAGACCCAACTGTCCACAGAGATACCTAAGAAGCTGACACCTAAGTATTTCCTATTTGGAAGTATAATGTAGTTCACGCACAAAAACGTATCGTAACATAATAATAACAAAATAAAATAGTTTTGTGTATACATACTTCAATATATACATGTTATTCTCGAAGACGGTTAATCTGTTAGAGTCAGACAAGGTTATGTATTGGGTTAACAAAAGATGCATTTATTTCTTTCTTGATTTATTTTTAGTATCGAGACCAATATAACCCCTGTTTTTTTTCTGCATGATATTTTAATAAGTGCATACCTGTCGTGAATATCGGTCGGTGAATCGTCGGTGAAATATTACATTAAGCACAGTAACTGCTATGGAAATTTCAGTGTTCTGTATGTTTAATTGCGACGCCACGCGATTGGTTCGTAGACTGGCACACACTTCTGCCGCCATCTGGATCCGGGGTGGGATTGCCACTTCAAGCTGGTCAAGGTGGGCCTCTATCACTCTTTTGTTATGACTGCTCAGTGAAGCGAAGTAGTGAAAGCGCTGTCTTCATATCGAGACCCGTATCGGTCACTCTGAGTGATGCCGGAAGGTACGTTTGCATTTACTGAACAAATCACTATACTGTAATCGTTTGTCCAGTAAAACGTTAGTGGGCGATCCTGTTTCGGAGATATATAGTCAAACTTATATTGTGAATCTAGGGAACCCCAGTAGTCGTATTAGATTAAATTGAATTAATTTTTGCCTAAAATTAGAAAGGTCTGACTAGCTCTTTGTTGTAGAACTAAGCCTTTCTTTAGAGAATGTATGTAATTCGATTACCAGCGTCAAGCTCTAGCAGGTGTAGAAATCTGTAAAATGTTTTTGTTTTTGGCTATGTGTACTGACACAAATGTTAGTATCTGCAGATGGACGGTTCGGGCTCGACGTCCACCGACGCTTCCTCCCGCGAACCCCCAACGAAATGGACAGCGCGAAGGTAGCATGGGCTCTATGAGCAGCAACAATAGTACCAATAATACCAACAGCACGCCATCATCGAACAACACTAGCACAATGACAACAACGACACCATCAACCACGAATAATAGTGGAGGCCCTAAAGAACACGCGACCGCGCAGGACAAAAGTCAAGATCAAGTAAGTTAACCTAAAAAGTATCGTTACTCTTGTACTTCCCCTTTAGCACGTCTGACGATCATTGTGAACAACTGATAGAAAAAAAATATTTGTGCATGATAGTTACAATTTAAGTAATAAGATCTATATTAATACCTGACATAATACCAGCTTTAGAATTTACTTACGCTGACAATGGAAAACAACTTCCATAACCCATTGTTTACGATAAAATAGCTGTCGCTTCGCCGATAGGGCCTGATAATTGAGATGTGATATTGCGCTGTATTTTAGGACGGTGGTACGCCGTCGGCGGAGGCCGATGGCAGCGTTGGAGATGGCGAGACCCAACTGTCAGATAGACAGCACAGTAGCACTAAGGCTGAAAAAGAAACGATTGCAGATGCTGCTGGGCCCCCAGTCAATAACGACGTAAGTTTTCCGCAGTCATCAAGAGATACGGTAGTTTGCAAAATGCGAGCAAATACTGGGAGAAAAAAACAAGCCTTCGAGCACAGTTTACGATTTAGCCATAGTCAGTGTTCCAGTTCATTGACTTCAATGTCAATTTTGTCTATGCTTAACTGTCTTTTGCCGTCTTTTTCTGATTAAGCTAAATAACGATGTATGGGCAAAAATAAACAAGTTCAATTCGGTTCATCTTCTGCTACATATTATTGGTTACATTCACTTGACTTCAGTCAGAGCATTGCTAACAGATTTAACCGGTTCTATCCACCTCTTCAGGTTGAAATGCAGGACATTCGAGAAACGGGAGCTCCCAGTGGCGGGTCGCAACCAGATGATGTCCAGACGATGTCTCCGTCCACAGGCGGAGAGGATCGTCGATCCGTAGCAGATCAGGCAACCTGCTCGACGGAAACAGCAAACAATGTTCCAGTCGCATTGAAACGCGAACCTGGCTTGGAGTTTGCTGTCCCGGAGAGCAATATCTCTGCTACGCCTATTGCCGGAGGCCCGAATGGAATGGCCGAAGGCGCTGATCGCGCAGACGGGAAGGACGATAAGATGGCTCCACAACTTGTAGCTGCTAAAGCTGAGACGACAACAGGTAGTCCGCAAGCCACGGCTACCTCTGTACCTGCACCTCTTGTCGGCAAACTCGATGGCCAAATAAAGATCAATGAGAATCTCAAGGTAGGTATTTCGTAGGATGTTCCTATCAAGCCTCCTTTGGTTCCTGCTTTGATTGCTGAGGAATGGTATGTGATGTATGCACTTTCTAAGAAGACAAAGCGGATGCTGTAACAGACCGTATGGTTCGTCTGACATGCCCTGTTTACTTGTTAATGATACTTTCAGATTGGCTCGGATGTGGAGACGGGCACTGTCCCTGGGGTGGCCGGGGGTGTGAAAAAAGAAGAAGCAGCTCTGCCGCCGCCCCTTGAGTCAGGCGGACCTTTAGGACCGCTTGGTCTCAAAACGGAACCACTTGGTCCTCTCGGATCCCTTCCCCCAGTTGGATTTGTGCCGCCACCTCTTGGACATTCTATTCCTCTCGTCTCCGGCGAATTGCCGCTTGAGCCGAAACGAGAACCGTTAGACGCCGTTCCGGCTCCGTCTAGCGCTTTCGGTGCACCTCCGCGAGCTTCACCTAGCAAGACACTTCCCACCCCCCGGGTGTCGCCGCGGCCATTGGACGAGCAAGCTCCGAATGTTTTTGTAAAACAAGAATCGCAAGCTCGAAGGTAAATTTCTTTCTAGTAATAGCCTCGCACGTTTATGATTACTTTACTTCAGTCGGGAACGTAACTCGTCGTTGATAGATCTCATTCGTATCTCTGATGGGCTGTACCAATGGTATAGAGGAACACAATATCTCGAATACTAGGATTATAATTTAATAGTCCATTTAGTAATGCAGAATCCATTGGTATGCTATTATTACAGGACACCTGATACGCCACGTGGCACACCGCCTGTTGCAGCTCCTCTTGCCGGTCCTGCGAAGATCTCTCCATTGTCCATTGCAGCGCTCACGGCGCCGCCGCGAATGGCACCGTCGCCATCGGCGCAGTGTGAATCTCCACGGCCAAAACGAGAAACGACACCGGGCGTCTCTCCGCGAAGCTCGCCGAAGGTGCCGCCAGGTTTTGCGCCGCCATGGGGCTTTTCACCGTTTCTAACACCGCCCACGCCCCCCGGTCAACAACATCAACGGCACCTTGGTGCTCCCACGCCTGGATTCCACCCATTCTTTGGGGCTTTTCCAGGTCCCGGACCTGGTGGTCACCCGTCAGCGCTCTTTGGTGGACTAGGGGCTGTCGGCGGCGGCGGCGGCGGCCCCGCTGCAATAGCAGGTGCACTGGGAAGTCTTGCTGGGGTCGCTGGTCCAGCTATGCGAGGAGTTGACCACATTTCCGAGGAGACAGAGGGCAGTGGTAATGAGGAGCGAGGACGTGGCGGACCAAGCCCTGAGCCAAAACTTGAGGATTCCGAGTGCCATCGCAGTCAATCTGCTATTTTCCTTCGCCACTGGAATCGAGGCGAATATAATTCATGCGCTCGAACCGATCTCACGTTCAAGCCTGTGCCGGAATCAAGATTAGCGCGTCGCAGAGAAGAACGTGCTAGAAAGGCACACGAACGTGAAGAGGCCGCTAACAGAGCTCAGCAACGACAGGCGGAACAAGCCGCAGCAGCAGCGGCCAGTTTGTCCCAGGCGAGTCGTGGAGGGCCATCCCCTGGCGCTTTCCCCGCTGCTGGACGCCAGGGCCGTACAGGACAGAGCGGCCCACTTGGTCCTTCCGGAGCATCAAGTAATTTGTACGGAGCGCCCGATACACCAGCTTTGCGCCAACTCTCAGGTAAGGAAGCACGTAGTGAATACAAGATGACTGATGTCGTGACCATAACTCCACCGATGGCTTTTACGGAAAGTATGCGGATATTGTATTCTGGAGCTCATTCTCTAAATGTAGACTTCTTAAATTCCAAATGGGTTGAACAATAATTATATGCCATGTGTGACTCACGCTTTTAACATATTTGGGTCTTCTTCAGTAATGTTTTAATATTGTTTGTTGCTTCGGTTGCAGAGTATGCTCGTCCACATGCTGGCCTGCCAGGTATGATGTTTGGACCTCCCGGGGCTTCGGCCGGTGCACAACATCCAGGCTTACGACCTCCGTGCATACCGGGAATGCCACCTGGCCTTCCAGGTTCAGGCTTGCCCGGTGTACCCGGACTAGGACCTGGCGCTGCGTTGGCAGATCCTCAAATGCTGCATTATCAACTCATGTCGATGTACGCAGCTCAGGCAGCGCGTGACCTGGAAATCAAAGAGGTAACAAAAGTAATGAACAAAATGCTTCTTTGATATCTATCTCGATACGAAATCTTTCAAAGGCGACGACGCGGGTAAGCGTGCATTAAGTTGTAAAATGATTATTCTATAATAGTCCATTAATCTTAACCACTAAATGCTCCATAAGATGAAGTAAAACTTCATGCTAAGCCCATCGCATTTTATGTCCTCTATGACTGTTGTACAAACGATAACTTAGCAGCAGTTAGCCAATCAGCAGCGAGCTTTAAAGGAACAACAACACCAACAACAACAGCAACAGCAGCAGCAGCAGCAACAACAACAACAGCAGCAACAACAACAACAACGCGAGAGGGAACAGCGCGAGCAACGGGAGGTTAGTTGAGATGAAAAGATGAATCATCGCAGTATTGTGTAATGTTAAATATTGCAGGTGCCTCTAAGGCTGTTACAGATTTGTAGCTAAAAAAAAACATAGGAACACATCAGCTTCTTCGGGCAAGATATCTATCATTCGTATTATTCGAACATATTAGGAATTTTAGTCAATTGCTTCAAAGGAATTTAGCGCCAGAAAAGCTCTATATTTTCATGTGTTCAAGGTTGCGATAGATTACTTTAATTTTGATGGTACATCTTCTCCGTCTGGTCTATCCGACTGAGATCTGACGTTCACCTGCCGTAAGGCCGTCGTTTTGTTTATGCTATTTCTCAGTCCATGTTTATTTGTCTGCCTGTATATCTGCCTGATATATCATCATCGTTGTTAATCTCTGTTCGTTTGCAGCGGGAGCACCGAGAACGCGCCGAACGTGAGGCGAACGAGCGGGCCGCCGCCGCCGCCGCCGCTGTGGCGCAAGCACATGCCCAAGCGCAGGCGCAGGCGGTTGCCGCTGCTCAGGCACAGGCCGCGGCGGCCGCCCAAAATTCACCACTCTTCGATCCATGGGCTGTCAGTCAGTTGGCGGAACGGCGATTCGGCGCTGCAGGTGCTCCACCTCCGTTTGGGCTGTTTCCACCCCCACCACCATCAGCAGCAGCAGCAGCAGCAGCAGCAGCACCGGCGGGGGCAGGTGTTCCACAGTCGTCGGGTCTGCCAGGCGCGTCATCTGGGGGTGGTACGCCAGGCGACGGACCCAGTGGGAGCGCTCGTCCGGCTGCGCACGGAGGTTCGGCTTTAGATTTGGCGGCGTCTGGCGTCGATCCACTGGCGGCGATGCGACTTCAAGCCAGCGTGAGTGTGGGTGCAGCCAACGCTGAACTCCATACGCACGCACACGCTCACACCCACCTGCACCTGCACGATAGCGCAGGGGGAGCGGTCGCCGCGGGTCAAGCACAACAAATGCCCCCTGGGGGCCCGGGAACCGCTGGTCCTCACGCGCAACACTCAGCCGCTGCGGCGCACGCTTTGCTCCGACAACACAACGCCTACGGCGAGCAACTAGCACAGGTGAGTGAACCATGAATGAGCTCGAGCAATGAGTGGGCACTGTTATCATGCGCGTTTACGTGCATGTAAGATGACCGAAATACACGCGGAACGAAGTGCAACTACACAGCTGACGGTCAGTTGTTGTTTTCTGCATATCTTAATGAAAATGCTTGATGGTTCTAATACTCAAATAGATTTGGAGTTTCGTTGATCTTCACCATTTTCGAAACTTCCCATCACAGTAGCAACCAGCTCATGTCTTATGGAAAGAAAGCAGGCAAACTAGGAAGAGGCCTGGAGCACGTTTGCCGATGGGATTTTGTTCACTACAACAATAACAATGTAATTATTGTCTTTGATCTTCTGGGCAGCTCGCCGCACAACAGCAACAAGAACAACTACAGAGGCAATTGTTTATGGATCGGCTACAGGCGATATCACAGAATCCGCACATGCTTGCGCAGGCTCAGGCCCAACACGAAGAGTTGTTGCGTCAACAGGCGCAAGCGGTAGCTGCCCAACAGCAGGCTCAGCAACGTCGGCCGTAACCGGGCCAGCATTAGGCGACACCAGTCTTATAAATACATAGGTAAACATAATGGATTGGCCGTTACCTGCGTTGATTTCGGTTCAGTTAGTCTATGCCTTGTATATAATTAACTCATCACACTGTCTTTTTGTATGATGTTATCCTCCTATCACGGTATCTCGTATTTTCGGGTCTCCACAAAAATAGACCATGGCTGCGCTTAACAAAACCCCATTCGCATACCTTTAATGTCTGCATTTGTTGCACCTAAAGCTACATATACAGTTTTATTCAATCGGGACTGTCAGCTGGCCCATTACGGTGCGCTGATAAACCTTAAGACGCGACGTGACTTGACCCATTCCTGTGGCAAACGGGGGATAGATAAAGCACGACAGATTTAATATACATTCAACATGTACTCGCCTTAGCTCCGGGGACGGGCCGCTTTGCAGTGGGAAAGGAGGAGCGTGATCGACTGAGGGCGTTAGTATCGTCGCGTGTGTGTGCTTGTATAAATTGCCTGAGGTTCCATTAGCTGACACAACCAGAATCACTCCTAGCATTCGAACAACATGTCATTGACGAAACGTACGATCGAGCTTCACCCCAGCAGATTGTCATGTAACGAACAACGCCGATTAGGTAGCAGCACATAGCTACAGGCGGGATGATACCTCGATGTACCCCCCCACCACCACACCACAGACACACACACACACATATATATATGGACTTATTTAAATACTGTTGTCAATTTTGTATGCTGAGTGCTGTTAGTGTTTAGTCGTCTAAATATTTATTTTGTTTTATTTTTTATTTGTGGTTTGCATATTACAACTAGACCTTTCATCTCAGATCTAGCTACTCAAGCACGTCAAAGAAGTGCGTAAACAGTGTTCTCGTTCGTCTACACTTTTTTGGGCATCGCGCCAACGGTGATAAGGGCAGCAGTCGCATGAACAGAGAGCATTGGTAAACGACAGGCAGAACGCACAGAAAACGTGATGGTCTTGCCTGCTGTCAAGAAGCATGCTAGCTGGAACGGCTTGCCGGCGAGGGATTACCATGCACGGAAGCAACGATACGCCAGACCTGACCGTGTGCGAAGTTAGTGGGTTACAAATTCCCCGGCTCCTTGCTAGTGAACCGCAGTCGACGAGTAACTTCAGAAAGGAACAGATTAGCGCTATCGATCGATTGAATAGTAGTTTTTATTTTTACGAGGATCCTTTTTATTATTCAAGTTTTTTTGTTGTGTAGAACATTGAAGATCTGCGTACGCATCTTCGGCATTTTGCTCTTGAGCGTTGACTCAGTTTAAGACAAACGACGTTTTTATATTGTAAGCTTGAGACGATCTCAGCAGTAGAGCTGTTTTGGACTGAACTGAGATCGATACCCGAGTTGGTCTTATCCATTTCGAGTTCTGTTTTTGAACACAGAACGACACTAGCATCTCTGGTCCTCTCGCCTTGCTCGACTGGCCCAATTATTGTTCTTGTCATTAAGTACCGCCGTGTCGCCTTGTCCCTGCTGACCCCTAGACGGTCCTTAGGCTGTGCGAACTGGATGCCTGCAACGCTAACTCTACGGAATGTTGAACAGCTAGCTACATTGGAATATTAGCAGTTTCAATGTGTGTGCCATCGCTGATTGGTGGTCCTCGATCCGCTGTTCTTTATCACGTAACGTTAACTGATATAAACTATAAAATGCGTTATCAAGAAGCCACCAAATCGATTGCTGCCATAGACGACGATGCTAATTATACATCTTTATAAAACGCTTACTATTACCGATGCTAAAAACGTGTATTGCGGTGAACAAAATGCCCCAGTTTGATCAGCTGGTATATATAAATATTGTGTACTTAAAATGTATTATATATATACATATATATATATACGTATATATACACATATATATATACATACATATACATATAAGTAACGATAACAGTGCTGATGAAGAGCGTTAAGCTGAAGAAAGAAACGTTAAAAAAAGAAAGACCATTATTGACATGATTATAATATCTCGATAGTAATACTGCTAATTATGTTGGATGGTAGTGACATATTATACTGATATACTATACCGTGAAATATATAAAGGCTGTAACTATAAACGAGCTTTGGAGAAGAGTTGATGCTGAAGTGATCTGAATCTGCTATGCACGTCGTATTGCCGTTGAAACACAATTCCGCAAATGAAGAATGGTACTGGTAGAGTACGTCTCCCGGGGTCCGGTAGGGGTAATAGCTTGTTTTAGCCAAAATCCAGCTTGGTAATGCTGATTAAATAATCGACATACGTACGAATGTTCTTCATGCTATGCATTCCGTTTGGACAGAACGAACTTACGCTCCTCTACGTGCACAAACGCATCAAGCAAGAGACTCTCGTCAATACAAAGCAACCTGTGCGGGCATTCTAACAGAATACGCTTATCAGTCGTAGTGTATCGTATCCTGTACGTCGTATTCAGATAGTAGTGAATAAATGGGGCTGGTCACTGAGTTTCACTGTTTCTTACTACTCCCTTTCAAAGTGGTCCACTGCTGCATACATCCTATTGCCTGAACGAAGTCCACACTGCGGTTCGCGGTCGAACACACGCTGTGTTCCATAGATCTCCTGTTTTGTCACCGTGTAGTATTTATCTGTCGTTTTTAGTGCTCGGGTTATCCACTCGTCAGCGACCGTTGGTGGTACGAAGTTTCCTAGGACAAATGTCGGCCTAGAATCTGAGCGATAGTTTCGAGGGAAGGTGAACATGATTTCAAGTTATCATTTTATCTACTCGTGAATCGAGTGAAACACAAGCAAATTTATACACGCTTAAATTGGCCAGTAACTTAATGCGCAGCGGAGCATTATTTGACGCTTCATCGTACCTCTTCCCTGCCCATTGGACGGCGACTATTGTTACTGCAGTAGATGACGATGAGCCGTTGACAAGAGAACCTTCGCCCATGGCGCTATCGAAGGACTATGTAGTAGATCGGCTGAACTGATATCAGGACCCTATTAGCTGGTAGATAAGAAAAAACTAAGCGAACTAGCGGAATGTTACTCAATACGAAGACATAGGAAGCAACTTGCGTGTGTCTGTGTGTGTGCGCGTGCGTGCGTGCGTCTGCGTGTGTGTGTGTGTGTGTGTGTGTGTGTGTGTGTGTGTGTGTGTGTGTGTGTGTGTGCGGGCGTGTGCGTGTGTGTGTGTAGTGGTAGCGCTTGCAATAGGAGCGGTAGCGGTAGGCAAGAACAGGGCATGCGTAACAAACAGGTCCTATTTAGTGTGTTGTTAGTAGCTGTAAACGGGGACGGGAAAACGACACGTTAATCATAGCAAATTATTCTTATCAACACATGTATACTAGTATCGTACAGCGAACCTGTCGTACGGCCGAGAGGTCTGTGGTACTTTTCGCTAATATTAATTATATGTCAGTGTAGTGCGATTGGCTTTCTACAAGGATCAACGACATCGAGATTGGAGACAATATTCGATCAGAGTTTGTCCTCACGCGAACTGGTTCATCGTAATAAACAATGAACGTCGTCATGAAAACGGTAGCAGTAGTTGTAGTCGAATAGGAAGGGTAAAATAGTAATAAAATAGGGTGCACAGCCGCGCCAAGTGATCCAATATGGGTGATGATACTACACTTGCGGGAGTACTAAACGTAGTTTGTAGTGGTAGTAATGATGATGACCATTATAATATCATAGTTTTTAGAATATTAGAAGAGTAATAATATTGCCTCATCTCTATATATAAGCGCAGGTCATTAGAGAAATGATCATATGATGGGACCGATCTAAACGTGAACTAGAAATCGAAAGTGAGCGAGAAACTCGGTGAAACAAATGTGTGAAATACATTTTTTTTTTTTTTTTTTCCTTCCTTCCTTCCTTTCTGCGTTGAATCAACACTAGTAGGTAAATTGGTATCGTTCACGAGAGAATAGTGTGAAACGACGTGTGTATAGCATAGGCTGTGAGAAAGCGTATAATTATAATTATGATGAAGTTAGTTGAAGTTAGCAGCGGTTGAGTCATCGTAATTTCATGCAGGCGAGATGATCCCGATGAAATCTAACAAAATGAAGAACAGCGACATACAATGGACAGAAGTACTAATTATAAAGTGATGACTAGGGGACGGTCATCATGATATATATATATATATATATATATATATATATATATAGAGAGAGAGAGAGAGAGAGAGAGAGAGAAATACATAAATATGAATATACCCGCTATATAACGACGGTAAACTAATATTAATAATTACTATAATAACGACAGTAACTAAGAGGAACGAATTATTAGGATGATAAAGACAGCAGTTGATGAACAAGACCACGGTAGAATGATATATAATGATGATGTCATAAAACGAGGGTGGACACACATGGTGAGTATAAAGAGTATGCGAGAAAAAAACGTGTTAAGAATAAATTTTGTAGCATATTTCAAATAAAAGCGAATCTACTTATGAAAAACAAAGTTAAACGTTTGATCTTTTGAGTGTCGACGACGTCCTATAGTTGAAGTTGACGGAATACGAACAGACGTGAGATACGTCACTGAGAGCGTCGTCGCTACTGCACCTATTTGTGCCATCATCAGCATTGCACACAACTTACAGCTATCCATAAATACCGCGTGCTGCTTCTTGTTGATAAGATCGCGGAGCAGGTATACGATTCAACATCGCCAGTTGATCTTGACTCAGATATTATAAGTCTCTCGCCGACTATCTGATCTGGCTCCCGAAATCGATGGGACACGGTCTAAGTGACGAGTCAACCTGGACCCGAACACTGAAAGGACCTGCGTTTCGCAGCGTCATCTATCGACTCGAGGCGTGCCGTTTGATTGTGTGCGCTTCGCTACATCACGTCCTAAATCCTTTTGCCTAAACATCATACGGCAGCTGTTGTCGTACCTAACAGTGGTTTCTAAGTTGGCGACATTTACCACTTCAGATTACAACAGGCGCAAATGAAAGTGAAGGTTCCGCAGGAACTCCCCATTCGGCCAGCTGCGTTTCAGTGCTTCATCAACAATCTGAAAAGGGTTGTGCATGGACCTGCTGTTACCTACGTGGAAGACATTTAGATGTCGATAGCGATTATGCGCCAAACAATGTCCACAGGAGTTGAAAGGCATAATACATCAAAGCGTCGGCTCTCAGCAGCCCCATATAACTGAGCCCTATGGCGTACTGAAGCATCCTGAAATCATCATCGTTGTTCATTCACACGCCTGTCAGGTGCATAAAAAAGCTAAATAGGACATAGTAATAATATTGTCGTATGGAATCAGATCGCGCATATGAGAGAATGGAGTGCTAGGGTAAAAGTTCACAGGTCGAATCGAGATGTCGGCTAACAGTGGCCAGCGCGGTAGCATGTGCAACGTTCGTACATTGGCAGGCTTGTCTGGTTCATAAAGGATAGGTAGTAATGTCCCCTATTTTTCTATACACAGCATACCGAACCGCAACATTCTGGTTTGTCCTATTCTACTTCTACTACATGCATCATCCGTCATCGCACCTGTCAGAGAGAAGGCAGGATCGATTCGTGCAGCTGTTTATCCGCTTTCATAAATAAATTGCCTGTTTCTAGTAAATCAAATTCCCATTCGATAGAGCCACATGCGTGATGGCTAAGTTCGAAGCCAAACTCATAGAAGCAAAGCGTCCTTTCTTTAAAGTTTAGAGATGTTTCTATAAACAAATGTCACCATAATGAAAATGTTACCATAAACACTTTTGGCTTCAAGCACGGGTTTGGTGTGACACTAAAATCTAAAAAGGTCTTAATTGAATGCCAAATGTTCGAGATATTCAAGAAGAATAGCGGAACTAATGAGGCAGTACGACTTTCGGCCCAGTTTATCTTAAATGTAACCCGGTTTTTAAACGTTATAGCTTATAAACAAGGCGGAACCTATACTTCAACATTTTACCATAAGACGACCTCGCCTTCGTGTCCTAATTTGCTCTTCTGGATAATCTTCTGGATTTCGTACTATTCCATCTACGGAAAATAACATGAACGAACTTATCAGCTAATTAGAAAATTCGAAAGTTTAATACACCGTACGTTAGCAATTAAATTGTTATTTAACCTAACCCAACAGCGATAGCGATCAGTAGCGTTACAACAACTGTTGTTTATCCTTAAAAGGCACACCAAAAAATATACAGAATGAGAGAAAACTAAGCGCCAGGAGCATTGATACTATTATATTCAGGCTGGTCGACGTACATGTTTTTTTCACAACCCAGTTTGTTTCGTGGCTTGCAAGCTTAGCGCTTCCAACGACATGCTCAGACTATCACAGAAGTAAAACATTGTAACTCCTACGGCTAAGACGGCAATCAGCTTAAGTCGTCTTAAGCTTGAAGTCATGCTTTCTGTTTGCATGCCCATTACGAAATGGGTACTTCGGACGGAAGGAGAGAACCATGAAACTTGCCGTTTACGCATAAGAGACAGAAACTGTTGACTGTGTGCGCCGATCAATTTGGTCCTAAAAGTAAACATAAGCCTGTACTTAAGTGAGGTTAAGCAGAGACTGTAGAAGCAGCTGTTATCTCTTAGCTTTTGATTTTGACGTAGAGAGACAGACCAGCTCTGAGTCTGTACCAGCCCTATCCGTTCTTTCTGCCCAATCAACGTAGTATTTCCACGTAGTGTTTACCGGCGAAACCCAGCTGAGCCAATAAATCAGTAATGCTTTTTCTGTGCTTTAATTACTATTCGTATTCTTAGCGACAATAGCATCGTACCAGTCGACATTAGGTATAACTTTTTCAGCGAATATATCACTATTATATATATTTGGTGCGGGAACAATAATGAAGGTTCGTTTTATTGATGTAACTAGTGCTGCCGACCCATCTCGCTCTCGACATTGGCTGCCGGCGATTCTGTACTGTCATTAACCGAAATGCTCCACTGATTCATCTGTAGTTATAGTCATTATCTTGTTGACGATGTCAACTTACCAGAAATAAACTGGTCACCAGTCGCGCTAGCCAACGACAGCCGATTTCACTTACCTTACCCACACACCTATTCAACTATCGACCTAGCACTCAAAACCTACTGCTAATCATCAACTGGAGATCTTTTTAATGAATATGCTCTCTTCTTATCGAATTATGAAGCGGTTCGTTTGTGTGTTTTGATTAATTGCGGCGACCTACACTTGCCAATTGAGAGGACCACATCTTATTTGAACGGCACTGGCTGACGCCTGAACGGACTGCTGATTCGGATTGGGTCTCTCTAGCCAAACATAAGCTCCTTACGAGATTAGGTCTAATCCTCACTTTCCTCACATACGCTAATAGTAGCCTGAATAGTATTGAATCATTTCCCTGTTCGACACCTAAAAGCGTTACAAGCAATTCGAATCAGCCGAAAGCAAACACACGACAAGACGAAATAGACAGGCCGATCAGCTTCAGTAAATCAGTGATATGTAATAGGACCAGTTGGTGTATGTTCAAGCAGAATGCAAGCGTCCTTCCGAAGATCTTTCACCTGTTTGTCATGAAATATCTGCCATCTTCCTCGCTGGATCACTGCACTGAATATTTAAGTGAGTTTATGGTGGGAGTATAATACCATAAGTGTCTAGGTAGACCATTGCAACTCCCATTCAGAAGGGAGTACAAGAATCATGCGTAAAGGGCTATCACTTTCTCATACGTATCTAGAGGTTCATACGCTTCTGAACAGAAATAGTCTTTTCGACCCAGGTCGCTCGACCCGTATCCAGATGCTTCACCTCGCGCACGACTAGGTTATATTTAATGAAAAAAGAAAAAAAAAAAAACAATTTTTTTGCTTTAATCTAACGGATGCATTTGATGTCGGCTCACCGCAGTTGTGCTTGTGATTCTCGGTACAGATCGCTGCTTGCCACCGAATGTGGAACACCCTAACATTTCTGATTGTCTTTGCCATGTGGACTGATTGTGAGTTTAGATAGTATATATGTTTTCATTGCTTGCAAATATAAGACTGCCTTTCAATGTGTCATTGTTGAAGACTGATCTCTACACATAGACACATATAAAGATTATAGGAAAGCTATTGAACTTTTTGGAAGTCTTGCTTTGAGGAACGTACAAACATTATCGAAGAAGTGCTGATTTATAAAAAATTTCGTTAAAGCAACATTTTCTTAAATACGGTACTACTATTACAGTCATCTTGCACCTAGTTGGAATAGGGTGGCCTCATCTGATATTTCTTACATGTAGAAATAGGTAACGATTATTTCTGTTTAGGTGCAAAAACTGCTAACATTATGCAGCATCGTGTTAGGAGAAGTTGCGTACATGCTTGGCGAGGTTTACCTATAATAAGAATTTTGGTTAATGAACTGATACATGGAAGTAGGTCTATCGATGAATTACGAGCTTATACAAACTTTTATTCGAAAATATTTTCCACCTGCTTACAGAAAGTTCCTCCGACGTATCTGACGGAGAGCTTCCGTTGCTCTTACAGGCATAGTTCCCTGACAGCACGAAGATCGAAAGAGGAAGGGCATCCTAGACCGGTCCAATGGCTGATGTGTAAGGATAAATGGTACCGTGGAAGCCGCGATCAAAAGCTTTGCCTTTTATTATTGCGAAGCAGACTGAAATAAATACCCCTGGTGAAGTCGATCTTCCGAGCACAAGAACTGCCAGAAAGATTTCGCTCAAAATGTTCACGAGAGAAGAACAACGTGGAAGAAGATAACGTGACTCGGCCGATTTTGCCAGTGGGAATCTGCCATTTCTCCTGCCAGCCATAAGCATTAGCTGTCCGAGAACCGGTATAACAGAGAGTGATATCTACGCGAGATGGATTGTCGATTTGGTGGATATTATTTCGGCAGGCCATGCCCAACCGCCTGGGGAGGAATCTCACACTGTTTATAAGGCCGACGAACTATAGGAAGTCGGTAGTGCGTTTCGGGTTGCCGCTTTTTACGGCAAACCTACTTTCCTAACGTTGAATAAAAATTGTTTTTAATTTAAATATCATTCCAATATAAAGAGCAGTAAATTTTAAAAGTTAACGTTGGAACGCTTAAACCTGCAGCGAAAATTGTTTCCTGAAGGGGTAATAAAATGTTCCAACGAGTCAATGAATAAATGTGTTTATCATTTTTTATTCATCGACTTCTTAGATTTTAAAGAAAAGCAAACTGTCTAAAAAAGATACGCCTGCAGGCAATAGTTCGTAGACAAAATTCGAAACAAAATGTGTATGGTAAAAGACCTGAAGAAGGTCCTTTGCGGCCTGCCGGACATCATTTTTCTTTCATTTCAGTACGAATCGCTCAGGTCAACACGCAATTAGTTGTCTTGGAAAAAGCATAGCTGGGTCCACTCTATAGTTCAGGTCCTTTAGTGTGCCAATATGTCCGTTTACAATGTGTGACGGGCACAAAGATAAATCGAAGTAGGGAATTGTAACGTTGTAACGTGCGAAGTGGTCCATTATGTTGTGCTGCTAATAGTTGAAGAACCGTTGAAAACCTAGGTTCTAAGATGAACGGCTCGTGTCCAATCATCGATTGGATCGATAGGTTACATACGACTTATTTGAGAAGCTTACAAGTAATCATAGTAATTGATAGCTAATGTTTACATTATTTTCTCGAGCGGCCAAATACTGCGGTAACCCTTAGAAGCTCTATGAAGTACCGTCCCTTTCGTAAATCGTTACCTAATTTCTACCTTCCACTTGGGCCTTTTAGCCTTGAATAATTGATTTGGCAAATATATTGCAATTTTACGTGCATGAGATTATGTTTTCTGCACAATCGTTTGATCATGTTTTTTACGTAAAAAATGTTACATTTAATTCAAACTTTTTTAAACGAAGATTTGCAAAGAGGTTCTAGACTTCGGCGCTCTTCATGCAGCCTCATAGACGGGGACCTACACCACATCCTAATACCAAGACTAACAAAAGTAATCTGCAAAAATTCATGCAAAATTTCATAAAAGTAAAAAGATAGAGTGGGCAAATGCTAAATGAATAATGCTAAGCGCCATAGTTACAGGTGTCATTTTCAAATCTTACGTTAACTTACTATTGTAATAAAACTAGCTACCTATTTAAGAAATGTATTTGCAGTTTTTGCAATTTATTCCACTTGTAAGTTATTTATCACTGATTTTAGTTGACGAAGTTCCCGGCGAACGCCTTCGTCGATAGAGACGTACAGAAATGCAATTGCTACAGTGACCGGATAAAAGAACAGACAATGCAGATCGGATGTAACAAGGTTTCCGAATGGTCAATCCGACGAAATTGTTCATGAAAAATTATTTAATCTTTAACGATTTTAACCTCTTAAATCAAGATGTTACTGGAAGCCTGTGTTGTATCGTATGTATGCACAAAGACTGAAAGACCTGTTTTCGTCCGCTTCAGGCACTCCAACAGCTGCCAGAGCGTCCAGATCGTTCACTTAATATAAGAGTAACAAAAAAAGAAGCATTTTCTTAGTTTTTGAAACTCAGCTAGTGTACACACAGATTCAAACAAACCTATTTTGATTTTCGTTTCCTGCAGAGAAACGACGTTGACGGTATACCTTTGTGCATCTACATATATGACTACCGTGTTGAATCTCATCACGCCTGCGTCCAAGTTGACTGAATAAGAACGCAGTGGAAAAGCTTTGCGACTTGACGCGTAACTGGCTAGCACCGTCAGAAGCGTAAAAATAACTACTTGGCACTTGGGACGTTATCTTCTTTTGACGATTTTGGTGTTCAGCCTTTACTTAGGTTTTTCATAAGCGATAAACATTGTATACTCGTACGTTTAGGCTCGTACGGCGTGTTTATTGCGATACAAATAAAAATGCTACAATCTGCAAATGACAAATGGCTATGGATGTTTCCAACGTCCCTCTGCTGCGATTACCTTGCCAGAAGTTATATATTAGCGCTCTGTTTCATTTTCCTTATATTGTGTTTTTTCATTCAATCATAGCCGTCGTGTGGTACGTGACATCGGTTACAGGTTCTCGACTCCTATATCCTCCGTCTATGTATATATGTTTATACAAGGATCTCGTATCAGCGATGAACAATTCTTGGTTCGCTACGACGACCATGGCTTTACTGCCGTAGGCAACCATTAATAACGATTACGGGAACGTATTACTACGTTTTTTGTTTTATAATAGGCTGAGTTAATACGAGCTATTCTATGTTATCTAGCTGGCCATCCGTCACGTATCGTATACGTAATTCCATTATTATCTACTGCGTGATTATTTAAAGTACGCGTGCCGTTTTCCTTCTTGTTATAGCATAATGGTCGTAATAGTGGTAGTGCATTGCTAGTGATGTCGTTCATTTCATAGTATCTATCTATATATGGCATTAGTCGGTAGTAGCTGCTGTTGATACGTACAACAATATGGGCAGCAACACAGAGGCGAAACGGATGCCCTCGCCAAGGTCGTTCTTGTAGCAGCGGTCACTGTCCGCCAGTCTGTCTGTTTAGATAGCTAGCTAGCAACCTATCTATAACTATCTGTTCCTGCTATTTCCGCACGGTAGCAATGTCGTCGAAGCGAGTTATTCGCTGGTGGTAGGCGACGGCCATCATTAGCTACTTCCAGCATTTGTTGCGTTTCATCACAAGCACATCCCATCAAGACAATGAACTGCTACGGCCACAAAAGTCAAGCAGAAACAGCCAACTTCGCCAAACGCCAGCTAGGTAGTGACGCGTACGCCAATAGCCATCAAAAGCGCCGTCGCCACTGCCTTGGTAGCCGCCGCCGCCGCCGTCGCCGCTGCCGCTACGCGCGTTCCCTTCGCGACCGAATTAACTGGTACCAGAACAGAGGAGAAGCATATCAGCGAAACGCGGCGACAGGACAACAAGGCAAAGCCACTTATTTAGCCAGCCAGTCAACGCCGTTGCGCGCCGTCGAAGGCAGAGTCCTGCTCATGTCATCCTCGTTGCTACAGGACGCCTGCGACAGAAGCAGTAAGTGGTGATATAGCAAGAACAACGTGACACACTCTCGCGCGCTCGAGTTGCACGAAATCGTGACGCGGACGCAGTAGCCGTCGTGCGGATGCGGACGGCCGGCCGGCATCAGCCACAGCTGCAACAGTTAAGTGGTGGTAAATTGCTGCTAGTTTTCCTCGTTATTTCTGGTGCCACCGTTGCATTGGTGTCGGTTATAGTGATAGTTCGCGCACAAAGCGCAAACGGAGCGCGTGTAGGACCCGCTGGCGTCTTCGGCACTCTCTGGGATCTACCTAACGCGAGTGCCTACAGTTAGGCAGCACAGCGTACCTAGGGCAATTACGCGGCTGGTAGCAGCGGCGGTGGCGGCTGTTGCAATACTGGAAACGGTGCCGCTCTGGTTATCGCTATCACCAGCACTAACAGCGTGTAAAAGCGTGACTACACTTTCTAATGAGAGATACGAGGGCGGGTGGGAGGCTGGTCAGGTAGGCAGGCAAAAGTGAGCCAGGCAACAGGCGGAAAAGCGATGAGAAAGGTTTCTGTGCAACGATGATTGATGCCGCATAAAAAGCAGTAGCAGTGGGGACCTGCAATGGAAAACAGAGCCTATCTGTAATTAGCGAGACTAGTGCGCGCTCAGGGATATTACGCAAGTTCAATTTAAAGTTAGTTTGGCCGATTACGAGCAGATATCCAGCTATGTTCATCTAGCTGGTCTTCCGTTCTGCCAGCGCCACTGTATTCGTAACGCGGCCAAAGGCTGTTGCTTTGCACGCACAGAACGAACAGTGTACCGCTGGCCGAGTGCCACTAATCGTCTATTACTTTCGCTAGTGTACACCGACATCACTGATATTTTTACTGCCCCTTGCGTTTATCTATGCATTGAAATTGCGGACGTGCTCTCGATGACGCCTTGTTCTTGCCAAGAAACAAAAGGGAAAATAATAGTAAGGCGACAGATGTCGATAGTGATTTTTAATGGACCTAACGTATCAGCCAAAAGGTATTTTCAACCGTAGCAATCAGAGGAGGTACATGGACCGCACGAGGCTAGTTAATACTACCTACCAATCCCAAATGACACCCGGTGGCATGAAGCATGACTGTGTGCTGGCGTAGGACAAGGTTGATTGAACTAATATTGCAGTAATTTTCTAATCTACTGATGCGTTCTACTGCCGCACTAGATCTTAAATCTGTTCTGCTAGTCTTTGTGTTCCGTGTACTGATTAACGCACCTATCAGTGTATATCGCCTACCTTAGGATTAAGTTTGTAGACCCCCCCTCTCTCCCCCCTCTCTCTCTCTCGTCTTACTGGTGAGCAGCTCGCAGTGGGTGGATGGATGAATTACAAGTGAACGGACCTGTAGTTTCTTTCTCCATTTGTGGGCGGTAAATGCGCGCGCGTCTACCAGCAACGTGTTATACATTCAAATGGGTATAACAACCGGGCCTGTATTTAATAAACGCCACTAAGTTTCTCATCGGAAACGGACTCTCCCCTTCACTGGATCTACCTATACGTTAAGTGCTAATGGAAGTAACGTTGGGTGTTCGCTTATTTTCTCATACTTGAATTCTATGACTTAAGTAGCGACCAACAGAGCTATTTGAGGGTGAAGATGGACTTTACGACGGCAGGACGGGTTGACGGACAAAAGGACGTACGCGACAAGGAAAGGCAACAGGTTAACAAGCTTGAATTTAACTAGTGTGATACTGCTGGGTTAGCTTAAAAGAGACCCGCAAAATAGAAGTTTAGCGTTCGGTGCTAGGTTACCGGCAAATGTCCCGTCGGGTTGACAGGTTACAACGACAACAACAACTGCGCAGGCATCAAAGGTCATGGCGTTATAGTGACACAACAACATCAAGAACTCAACATAAAGCCAAACACGAGCCACCGGTATTTAGGGACAGCACGTTTCGCTCATCCAACAAACAAAGGCAAAGTAATAGTTGTAACACGTCAATGTTCCTCCTGTATGCGGCAATAATTGGCACAATTGAGGGCTCCTGCTGCCCCCTCAAAAAGATAACAGAGAAGGAAATAATGGTAAACACAAATGTCAAACGTATTCGTGAACAAGCCCAAAAGTATAAAACACCCAAACGAGCGTAGATCTCGGGACGTTAGCACTTGAGGTCTGTAGCAATGGCAACATGAGGTCAAAACTTGAGAGCGCCGCGCACACAAAAGTTAACTGCTGACACTTCAGAGGTAAGTAGGGAAAAAGGATCAGAGAGATTAATATTCAGAGAGGTTAATATTGAGTATTTGCTGTTTAGCCAAATTGAACCTCAATCAGCAAGAATCTACTACAGAAATAGATTTCATAATAAAGGTAATTTTTTCCAAGCGGGGTACTTTTGAGACAATGTTACGGCGAAATGAAAGTATTTCATTATCTATTAGCCTGAGAATTATCTATATATTAGAGAAACAAAAGAAATCATTCCTAAAATGTACGTATTAACTGTTTTTTTTTAGATTTTCCAAACTATTCAGTTGTTGTTAGGGTAACGGCGATCTCTATTTGTTACTTTGCTGTCCTAATTTGATATTTGTAACCCAGTAATATGGTTCTATATCCAAGCTGTTATCATCGTATTTGATGTCATGAAAAATAGGCTTTGTAATTCGGCCATCATGAACGGGTCTGGGCTAATTGCAAAGGGTAACATTTTCGAGCAACTTGTCCTATTTGTATTGTACTAAAGCTGTCGTGACTGAAATCTAGGTGGGTATGGCGTGTACGACGGGGCTGGCTATGTTTGTGCAAGGCGTTTCCAATCTAAAGGGCTTCACTGAGATTTTAAGTTCCATAGTTAAATCGTTTCTGGATAAAGGATTTTGCCGCACTTTGCTTATCTAACGAATTTCTTCGACCGCCTCCGTCGCTTTTCGACAGCGGCAAAAAGTCGAACTCGAAAATCTATTCTTTTTTCACTTCACGTGCCCATATTTGAAGTTCAAATAGGACCACTTAGTGAAAACTTATAAATTAATAACTGTTTTTTTTAAAAGATAATTTTGATTCTATTTTTTTAATAATTCTATTTTTTTTTCGCCACATAATAACTGTTATTCTGCGTTCTTGGCTAATGGGGCTTAACAATGGCCACGATACAACTCGTTTACATCTTTGAATCACCTGTGATCCATCAAGCAGATTCGACGGTGTTTCGTATTGGCTTACTTAGTAAAACCCAATTCCTGTCTCTATGTAAATTCATGCGCGTTCATGCGCATACCTTTTTTGCATTAAACAAACGACCAACGATCCGGATGTGACCTATTGATTTTTCAAGTAGAGGACGAATGAACGCATCTTGAAACCGACAAAATTTCGCTGGTACATTGATTATATCTATCCATTGATATGGAATATGCGACTTGTGCCGTATGCGATGGTTATATCTCGGTTAACGAACCTGCCCTTATTTTCAATTTTGCAAATTTCCTCCATCTGGAATGACTTCCGTTTTTCTTTTACCAACGTACGGTCACATTCGAAATTGATGGGACACCATGTTTTTACTGCCAACTTAATTGTCCGTATCCGAGAAGGTAAACATATTTGCATACACTAAGGTATTGAAGACTGTGTGCTATTGCCAAACGGAAAAACCGTTTGCTAGCAGTGTCGATAAGTAAGATCTACAGAAACAAGCACAATTTACTCAGGACTAACCGCGCGTTTTCGTGCACACCTCCAGATTCGTGTTTGCTGATATACAAAATTATCCTTATTCATAAAGATCATAAGATGGCTGTCGTTAAATCTGTGAAAAAAAGGAAATAAACGATCAGGATCTATAAATTGTATGGCTTAGTGCATCATCTCTGATTGCGCTTCTCATTGCTATGTCAGCTTAGAAACACACGCCGGTGTAATTGATAAAATTATATCTACTTCATTCATGGAATCGTATCAAGGCGGTCAAGGTATTTGCGTTCAACAATAAAAAACAATGGGACAAAATTTACATGGAGAGATCATTACTTGTTCAATTGTCTCACCTCTCACGTAGCTCATCACATGTCCGCTAATGGCGGTAATCGGGTGGTTCGAAAACGAGTTGGGCTAAGTCAGCTAGATGTCCAATTTCTCTATTCGAGGGGACGATTGGGATTTGATAATGAGTGAATTAGGAAGACCGAAAAAGTGCTGGTTTTCTGGAAGAACTGCAATCTCTTTGCAGCAAGAACTTTTCCCTCTAAATTCTGAGGGTGCTCTAAATTCTAAGAGGCCTCGTAGGACCTCTTAATGAGTATTTCAATGTTCCGCTTAGAATATCGCAGAACAGGATGATCAGAATGTATTTTAAGCATTAACATCAATATCGTAGTGTATCTGTAACGCCACCTCTATTTAGACGTTCAGAAACGAAAACGGCATGCATCCCATGGGATCACTTCTCCCTTGCCTCCAGTTTATCAGTGATCAGTTTTTCTTTAATTTGCTGAATCCGCTATGATAAAGCTACTCATCAGTCAAGTGATATGCGCGATTTGTGCTGTGTATAATGATCTTTAGTCTCCAACAAAACCTTTAGTTTATACAGGTGCGTGCGTGCGTGCGTGCGTGCGTGCCTTCGTGTGCCTGGATAACAGGAAATGTTCCGGCTTGGCTCACCTGGTTAGCGTTGTTGTGTTTGTGGTGGCCAGAACTTCTCTCCTCCTATTTCGAAGGCTTACCGGCGTTGGGGTGTGTTGGTTGTACTCGCAACCTAGGCATGCGAAGGGGGCAGCTAAGCGGCGGCAGTTTCTCTTGCCCCGTGGGGTGGAGGCTCGGAGGGTGAGGGCCATTGGATGACAAGTTTACTTCGATAGCCAGTGTTGGCCCTTTCTCCTGGCGATCCCAGAATACCCATCGCAGACTTCTCAGCAGACGCCGACCAAGTAGAAGGAGGCGGCAATCTGCTCTTTTCCTTCCCTCCGTCGATTATCCTTATTTCGGAGGACAACGCAGCGCACAACGTAATGCAAGGCAGCTCAGCACAAGCACAAAGAGCGTTTTCAGATGCAGTAAACACCTCTGTAGGGACATAATCTTAATTATATCGTACAGCCAGTACGATCGTCTCAGCTGCAGCAGATGATTTTTCCTTTCAAGATATTGCGGTACGGTAGTCGTGCGAGAGTGTCTCTGCGATGCGACGTCGGTGACATTTGACTTAATGTCTCTGTATCTCTGCTGCCAGGATCAGTGAGGTGGATGCCGTCATTCTATAGCGTGACGTTGTCACACATAAAACACTAGAAAAATACTGAGAAAAGGCCAACTGGTTGTCTTCACCAGTGGAACCATTTCTCGCCTTAACGATTGGTTCCGTGTGCAAGATCAATGTGTAAGGTGTTCCATTGTCCATATTGTGTTTAATCGGTCGATTCCACGCCGAGGTTATTTCGCGACTAAGACAACTCCGCTCCTTGGCTAAAAGGTATTTATACAGCTCTAGTCATGTGTTGACTACCCTCGATGCGAGAACGCGCATCTTTGTAACGTTTTAAGGAACTTTTCGGATCCGTCTAGTTCGCGCTAGCAAGAGCAACGTATCGTTATATCAGAACTGTGTGACAATTGTTTTTTAAAGCGAGTGGAAGGTCTTCTTCGAGTGTACAGTGCTTACGACTGAAATGACACGGAGCCAAGTGTGCGTTACACACGGGCGCAGGCTGTGAATGCTGTTCAATTACTAAAGGAGTAGAAGGACAGCGATATTATTGAGATTCATAGTTTTACCGCGTTCGCGCGGGCATTTGGCTAGCCTCCACAACGTTCAGGGTGTTGTGCTCCGTACCGTGTGTGCCTCAGGACAACGATGGTGACTTAGCATCTGCTGGATCATTGTTTTCCAGGAGTGCAAGAAGCCGACAAAGCAGCGGGCTTCTGCTGGACGACTGTGCCGGAGCTCACGAACCAAGCGAGACGCTCCTGTTTCGAACGAGAATCACAGCCGCTGCAGCTGCCAAAAGGGCAATGGTAAGTACTTGCATATTTCCTCTCAATATTTGGATCCTGGTAGTATGTTGTTTCTACGAGTGGAAAGTTAGAGAAGTAAAAACAGCCTTTTGTTGGGTTTTAAGCATTGTAAACGCGTTGTATTAACCAATTACCCTTAACTTGTCCTCTTAGAACAGCTCTATTTACGAGCAACAGGTCATGTGGTATAATATGTGGACCAAGGTTGTAAACACATATTGCCAAGACAAGCGTGGCCGGGCCTCTTTCCATCGTTGTTAGTTCCCATTTTCACGATTGATATGACTTACACTATGCCTTCTATTTAACATGATAGATAGCGTCAACTGCAATAGCTTCTCCCCTAAAACACAGGGGGTGTCATCAAGAGGACACTCTTAAGTGTTTGTACATTATTGATGCAAAGTTCGTAATACTGGATTTCAGTTGATATTCGAATATATTAATCGGCTGTCTGGAACGAAATGAAGGATTTCTTCTGAATGAGCTTTTGTGTAGGTGGCGCTCAACCAACAAGACCAGACTCAAATGTTCGTCAGGTCTTCATTACCATATCATCGTACGGGACAACTTAGAACGAGGCTAACATGTCCCCTACCAACAACAATACGGCCTACAAAATTGTAAAACTCTCCGACAACGACAACAATAACCACGACAGAAGGAATTGGCGGCAAATAGGAAATCTGCCTCGCAATTTACCGTTGATGTATTCGATGAAGCTATCGATGCATGCGTATGTTATAGGTACATCATTAACCCCGGCCGACCAGACGGACGGCGAATCGTTATGCTACTATTGGCTGCTGTGTATACCTGTATTGAAGATTCTGCATAATCTAATATATAGAGCAGTACGCGGTTTTCATATCGACCCCCATTACTGCGGTAGAACAAACAAAAGACCCACCGTCATCATGGAGACCGCTTCAGTAGCTCCCGTAACAAGGAACAACAAGCCGGACATTCAAATTGTTATTTCTCCAGATCTGTTGCCTTCTCGGTATTTCGTTACGAAGGACAAGAGCCTGCTAGCGTTTTTATACACGTTCGCACGGTATCGACGTAGGCTCGACACCACCATAGCTACCGATCGCATTACGAGCAGCCCGTCACACTTTACTTTTTTTATGCTCCGTACATTCATCTATCTATCTACGTATTTATCTACCTACCTCCCATTGCTTCTGCCGCCTTCTTGCGCCCCCTCTATCTCCACCCTAGCCAGGTTCCTTAAGGCCGTATGCTTCCACTTGTCTGAAGCGGCCTTCTTACGCTCCGCTGGTGGAAAGAATCCGGCTTGTCCTAATTCTTCGTTTAGCTTGGTTTCGTCCAGCCGCCTCCTAGCCGCTGCTACAGTCGACCACGCTTTTCATCTCCTAGTACGACAGCACCCCGCAAGCAGCCAGAGCTCGCCCGCTTAGCTTCGGGTCCGTTCGAAATACGCGTCGTTTTACTCAGTTCCTTTGGGATAACATGGAGTTCCCTATTGTCGTTATCGGGAAAGACGTGTGTATACGTAGATGAACAGACACGTGTGTGTTCCTTGGCTCTTGGCTAGTGGCAGCAATCGCTTGCTTGGCGGCAGTTGAAGATTAAGCCAAACCGTCTTCGGTGTTGCATGGCGTAACAAAAACGCAGCCCTTCCACGACTGCGACAATGTAATTGCCCCGGCAGCAAGACCGGCGACAATAGTATCGAAGATAAAAGCAAAGCATAGCAGTAACGGTGTATTGTAATTGCTGACGACAGATCCAATCTAGGCCAATCGCTTAATTATGCTCTATTCGCAATATTGGTGACACAACTATTGCTTGACGGTGCGAGAGCTCAGCTGGATTTAACGTTGTGGTGATGACGATCAATCGGTGTGCGGCTATACACAGTCTCTGAGATCGAAAGTTTTGATGGACTTAGTGTTTTCTTTTTAACTTGCAATGACTTCGTTGCGTCGACGTCCGTAAATGACTGTGACATTCGAAAATCATATTGTGCTTACCTACGTCGTCTGTAGAAATATACGTGTTCAGGGAGAAAAGGGGCATATTGTAGGCGTTACACAATAAAATAGATATTTGTTTATGTCACGTTAACTCTTGGCCGGTCATAGCCTCGGCTGCATAGATCGCTTTGTAAAATCTAACGAAAAACAGGGCGCGTTATGTTTGATGGTGAAGTTTTCCCGTCTAGCGCTGGTAAGCAGCGATGAAGAAACGTTACACGGGTAGAAAATTAAATTAACTAGGTGCAATTGACGCTTAGTGATGAAATAGCTGAAGGGCGGCGATGGCGATGAGTAAATCGTGAATTTATACAATAGAATTACAGAAAATCAACTAAAGTTATAATATTCTAGTTTCAGAACAAGCGAAAGCTTTGGTTACGCTTAAAGCCATACAGATATGAGGGCCTTTTAGAAACAGCGACACTGGGTTTCACAGTGATTTATGTATTTTTTCCCGCGTGACGCAGCTTAGACGAGTTTCAAACGAATTACATGGGGATGATGCTGTCACGTTGAATTTGGTATAACATTGACGAGAAATCCAATTATTCGAGAAACGTATTGTGAGGTCACCTCGTTGGAGATCCTACTGTCGAAGTTCGACGTCGGCGGTACGTAATATGAGTTTAAATCCGGTAGCCTATTCCCTTTCATCCTCAATGCGATACAAATCACATATTTACAACTTAACAATAACTGGCCGTATTATCTTGCAGTTACATTTGAGGCTAACACACGAACAAGGAACAATCTTCAATTCCCCTTCTTCATTGAATGGTACCATATATATATATATATATATCACTAACCGAATCGTATCTCAAAATATGGCGAAACTATATGAAACGCTCTTGAATAAGGTGGAGAGATATGTTTATTCGAAATCAGCCTGCTACGGTTATAAGAAAATGATAGTACACGTAGATATCTGGCCGGTAGTTTGGGACACTGGAATGTCGACTAGGCCCTGGCGGACGGCGAAATAATATTCAATGGTCAGAACGACGCAATACTTTAAAAAATAAAGGTTTTTATCGAAAATTAAGTTCTCAAGATAAAACAAACACTGGCTTCAAAAACGTGTTAATATATCTATTGTTTTTACGATATGATACTTCTATGAATGCAGTCTTCATTATCGGTGTATAACTGTGAATCTACGTATCGATATATTATATAATTATCACCTCCAGGTAGCTGGGGGTTGCCGTTGCGTCGACTTGTTACTGACTTATCTATTTACAATTTTATCATTGTTTTGTTACAAATAAACGATATACATGGGTTTACTACCTTCAACATTACGTCGGAGGAGCTAAGAAATGACCAGAAATTCATTCGAAGTGATTAGCAGTAACATAAGGGTTATCTTTCAGTTTCCAAATTCCGTTTTATAGCGTCGCGTACTCCGCACCGCGTCATGAACGTCAATAGGGCTGAACCAACAAATTTTTGATGACAAATCGCTGCTTTTCAGCTTTCCTCATATGATCATGATTGTCATAACCCGCGTCCACAATCAGCGTCGTCATTATCGCGCTTCCTATCAGACATAAGGCCGCTGATTAGATTAGTGCTTTTTATATTACTGTTATATTTGCCCAGCAAGTTAACAACGCTTGAAAGAAAACGCCAAAGGTGTGCCATGCGAATCAGGCCTGAGCCAGGACCTCTACAAATACCTTTTCTGACCCCCTGGCAGATGCATTTGTATTCCTGTAATAGTTTATATAGCAGGCGATAACCCCCTTTATATTAGCGTTTGTTATCTTCGCAAATGAAAAACCATCGGCATGTAACTTATCTCGTTCGAGATAGTCTATCTTTAGAAGAAAAAAACCATGTAAAGTCTCAGTTTAAATGTTAGCGAAGTAAACCGTAAGGTAATTGTACACCACTACTTCCGTAGGAGGACCTAAAAAACATTCAAATTGTGTAGTGTCGACAAATAACAAATGACCTTGTCTTATCGTGTTAGAGTGTGTTCCTACCGGCTGCTTTGGCGCAACGGAGTAAAGGCATCAGTTTATACGCCTATGAGAAATATAGTACGAGTTCGTACGTGCGTACGGCTGGTGATTGCTAGGTTCATATCCATCTGCTGATCATTAGCGTCGTATTAGCGGCAGCCGCAATGGAGGTAAAAACCGACAATCCACATCTGAGCAGATGGACAGGGTGAAAAGGAACTAATACGCCGCAAGAGGATATAACGTAAGATGCACGCTTGGGCTTTATCAGATCACCAAATGTGAAGTGCAAGGGCAAGCGCAGCAGTAGCAGCAATAGTGTGAAACTGCTAAAAAATACATCGTTGCGAATGGGGTTTTTTCGACCGGCGAGCACCGTTTCGTGCGCCCTTCGTATTAGCAGCGGCTGATAGGAGAGTTAGTCTGGCGCGGCACCAGCCAACGGCAGCCTCATGAACATAAAAGCAAATTTCGATTCGTCCGGGAGAGGCTTGCTGTAGTTAAAACGAACCTCTAATGACTGGCAATGCACGCCGCCGTCGCTGGAGAAGACCCCTCGGAAGATTCCCTCTAGCTACTTCCCAAGTACTACCGCTGCTTAGTATACTGCAGTAGATAAAGCAATGACAATAGTGGTACCATCATCAGAAGCCGTCAGGCCAGACGCCGTCCTCCCTTGCTTCCCAGGGGATGTTTTGCAGGCGTCGTCAAACACTTTGCCTCTCTTTTACGTCACTTAGTTCTTGCTCTCCGTCTGTCGCTGCTTTGCGCCTTTGCCCCTTTGTTTCTCTCTCTTCATCTTTCTTAGCTGAAGTTAAAACCTCGTACCCACTTCCAAGCCTATGGCCTCTGCGAGCCAAGCCGAGCACTACCAGTCGCCACTTTCACAGTTCCAATCGTTGCTGGCCCAATCTTCTTGGGAAACTTTCTACCCTGGCTACCGCTGCTGCCGGCATCAGTCTGGCTTCTGCCTTTGTTCTTTTGGCCCTGACTACCACCGCGTTGCTGCTGCTGCTTCGTCCTATGTGCAAAAACTCACCAACAGATGGGGAGCTGGTCGGCTGCTCTACCCAGTGATGGTAGACGGGCGGAGGCCGAACGCCGGGGACATGCAACGGGACCCGTTCGATAAAATTCCTCGAAAGTTCATCACCGTTTAGGTCCCGTTTTCTGCTTGCTCAACATCTCAAGCGGTCATTTTCTCTGTTGTCGGTCTGTACACTATGTCGATTCCGCTTTCGTTAGTAAGCGGGAACGAAGAAGAAAAATCGACGGGAGCGAGTAGCGACGATGCAGTATGTCGGCCAGGGCACAACGAAGGCCAAGCTTGTATCAGAAGCACAGCAAACGCTTCGTAGGGCAGTAGCAGCAATGATAAAAGCACCAGCAGCGGATCGCCATTCGAAGGACTGTCAGGCGTTTTGGGACTGCGTTCGTTTACTCTCGGATGTTTTCAGCTGGGCCTCCAGCGAACGCTAGAAAGTTAGGTTTGCAGCATCAACGTTTTATCTGCTAATGTGCATTCGCGCACGCACTGCCAGAAGCTATGGCAATCTATCAGAACACTGAACAACTACCCTTTAAGAAATACCGTCTTATTAAAGGTGCTAACATTAATTAGGCGATCTTTGTAGTACTTGATTTCTTATGATGCACATGTTAACGATAGCGTCTGGCGTGTCTACGAAATATTACATTGGCATGTGTTGATCCCCTCGTAAAATCGATTTCGCTAGCGGTCTAGCATTATTAATGACTGAAACGCTTTTATCTTTAAAACATTCGTCAAAGGTGTCCATGGAGATGGTTTATACGAAAACCATCTTTCCGAAAACGCATTCACTTCCTCGGCCTAAAAAATAGAAACACCCCGATCCTTTCATGAACTTTTTACAAAAAGAAGGACACGATATTTGAAACATTCATGTCAGACCTAATCAGTATTGAATAAGACCTTGTACCAACCGCCACGATGGTCGCGAACGAAACTGGTTTTGTTTACCCTCGGAGATTGTGGAATATTATGTATGCATTGTAAAGGCTTTCGAGATCAAATAGAAAATTACAGTGGATCTTATAATGTGCGATATTTGCCTCGATCAAAAGGGTCACGGGACAGATATGTGTATACATATAGCGATTACGCTGTCGGTGTTGCTTGTGCTATTCGTTGCAAGGAGAAGCTTTCCTAGAGAACGGCCCCGCTATTGAAAACCTTCAGTTGCTCAAGGGTAAAGACCCTACGTCGATTCAGCATCGCCAAACGATTATGCCCAGGGACGCCGACTCTATACTCCAAAAAGACGTCGGCTTCTACCCTGCGTGCTCTCGTGTCGACGACAATTACCACCATTTATAGAACTGAGAAATAGTTCAACACCGGAACAGAAAATCTGCCGATGCTAGGCGGGAAACGAGGGCGGGCTAGCTAGTGCGAGGGAAAAAAGATCGTCCCGCACCAATGGCGGTTAGACACATACAGAACAACTGTGAAGGAACATAATTTTGGTCGAAGAGGAACACAAACCTAATTGACTGGAGTGCGAGAGGGGCGCCTCTAATATTACGCGAGCATCAACGGCACCGAAAGTAGCTGAGCAGTTACAGAGAAAGCAGTACGCGCGATGTCTATGGCTAGGTGTATCGTGACCACTACGTATTTTGTTTGATAAAAACGCCAGCGGATCAAGGTTTTTGTGTTTACGTATGTGAAGCGCTTTTAGACACCAGCAAAGAAAAGCACATAGGCGTCGTGTTTTTTAGATTAAAACGACGCATATTGTATCTACATACGCATCTAAATTTATCTAGAGTCCTGCAAAATCATTTTCTGAACAAGAATGGGTAAGGGAATACACTGAAGATGATACCAATGAACACATTGGGACGAAGCTGAAGTAGATGCGGCGAAGGCTAGTGTTAGAAGTTGTGTCGCTAAGAATTAACGGTTGTCACCTAAGTCGACTGAGGTTAAAGGAACTGCATTATTATTACTAAATTTGTCACTCCCTCAATATTGAAAACCGGCGACAAATTTTCCCTGGTTTGTACTACACCTTATTACTAACGTCACGCTATACGCTCGCCAAGTCTACTCGTTAGTCTATTATATGCCTCCAAACCTTTGAGACTGCCATTATAGGCCTATTCGAAAAGAATTTGTGTGTTAGTACAACCTTGAATGCTCGAACCCAGCATGTCCCCATCAATCCAGAAACGTATGTGAGCTTCCTATAGACATAAGTATAGTTGCGATTTATGGAAGTACAAGTTACGGTATGGAAGAGCAGTATCTCTTGGCTAAAAATCTCGTGACGACGTGCACTCAGCTATCCTCTTATCGATAGTGTGCTTATAACATAGTATTATAGAAATATAATTAGCCTATTCTCTATTATGGTACCCCTGTTTTAAGTGTGTCATTTAGTAAGGTCCGTTTTATATAAATCTTGCTTATCTCGTGGACTCTCAAATTGGCAAGAAACTTTCTTCTTACCTTGTATATATACAGAGATATCTGATGCTGATTGGACTTTTCTGCCGTGGTGTTGTAATCGACATGACTTTCTCTTTGTGAGCGGAAAGGCTCTCTCTGTATAATGCAATACTCGTACTAGACTTAAAGAAGATACACATGCGCATGATTATTGAACTGCCTAGAAAACGAGCGAAACAAATATAGCGAGCGGCGCGCAGGGATTTCCTTGACCAAAAGAATGGCCGTCGCACAGCGCAGCGCCTATTTTGTCACTCGTCGGCTCTTTTCTCTATCTACATGTCTCCCTATGTCGTATGTTTCAATATCGTCATTCCGTATGTTTCTACTTAAGCCGATTGAACATAATCATGTAGTGCAGTATTACGTGCATGCATACATGAACATGTTCAGGCTCTAGCCGTAGATCGGATTCAATCGGATAATGATGGCCCCCTTGAGCTGCCTTCCTATTTTTCCGTTCCCGTTCCGTCGTCGACGTCGCTTACGTTGAATACGTAAGCATGCATGCATGTCGTTAAGTAAGGTTCCAACGTTCAGACTATTTGGTCTGTTCGTCAGAGTTGGCTCGAGATTAAATTAACACACGTGTAATACTATATAATGGTTATTTTCTTTAAAATAACATTATTATTAGAATTAGTTTTCGCACGCTTCAGTAATGTCCTAAAGCGGCCTGTGATATACATTTGTGCTGACCATAAAAGCAGTACCAGTAGGACGAAACACATCGCGTCGAGTAAAGCGACGCCTATGCCGACGACCTTGGCAGTGACCTTCGACTCGACACGAACGTTGTATATTTTGATCGTGCGTCAGTCCGAACCGAAAGTAAGCTTACTAACGCCGCGTAGTACGATCCCTTGTTTTTTGTGATGTCGATAATGACGACAATTGTTATCACTAGCATGAACACTGCCTGACTGTTCGTCCCTGTTTCCGATAAGAAAAAAATAAGGCTACGAACTATACAGGGAGAATTACCACGATCCCGCCGATGATGTTCAGCGACTGTTGCGTATTACTTGCCGAGTGGCTCAACTGCAAAAAGCGTGAGCGCGTCGTAGCGATAGTGATAATGGCGGCTAGCGTCGGCAACAGCGACGTTCTTCTGCTTGCTTACTGTCAATGTCATCGACCAGATCACGGATACCGCCTCGATGAGAGCGTCACATGTCAGTCCGTCTCAGCCGGTCTAGTGAAGAAAGCTTTTAAGGCATCTATAGACATTCTGCTAGCTTTGTTTTACCTGCGAAACGATTCAGTATATGTAGTATTTATTCGAAACGCAGCTGTTGCTAAACGATCTACGATTCCTCTTGATTTATGCTATTACAAAAAGCCCACGCTTTTTTAAATCATTCGATTCTGATTTCCAGCTTGAACTGAAATCATAGTAATCCTTCTGCTGTTGAAACGTAGCATTCCTACTGCCATTACAAAAGCTAGGAAGTTCAATTTCTATTCTGAACGGACCTTCTTTATTATATCAGATGTACTATTAAATTTTCACATAATAGGAGTATAGTCGGGCGCCACTAGGTCAGCCAATGAGAAGAATCGAACTCGGGCTTTGTTGTGGATAACCAGGTCCACTGAGCGGAGGGACAGCAACGATGCCGGGTGTAAAAAATCATTGGAGAAGAAATTCGCTGTTAGATGTAGGTGCTGGGTTAGCAAGGAACGCGTACTGTAGGAACAGCCGTTCCTATAGAAATAGATCATTCCTGCTGTGTGGCGCCCAGAGGAGAAGGTTTGCTCTAGCCGTCTGCTAATATGACAGGCCGGTCCGGTTCGGTGACATCTGCTGGTGTAGGCTTAGCTTCGAACCCAACGCTGCGCGCTGCCGCATAATGCCATACTGTATTGTTTAGATGTTTCGACCTTGACCATTCTGCCTGTGACTGCTCACACTGCGGCGTCTCCTACTGCGGTTGTTGCTCTTGCAGCAATAGCAGCGCTTGTACGAATAAATAGAGTTTTGAAAAAAAAAACATCCGCATGCAATCACTTTCACCCTTAGCCATCTATATCAATGACTGTTTACGCATGTCAAGCACAAATATCTGTTATCTCGGGGCGTCGAAAGTAAGCACAACACAAGGAATTGGATAGAAACATTTTTATTTTCGCAAACTTACCTAATGATCCTCAACATAGACTAAGACGTAGGATCGTTAGATTCAAAAAATGTTAAACATTTTCTTGAGCTATCTATCAATATCATGGACACCGAAGCTTCTTGCCTTCTGAAAACCAAGGCAGCTCATAGGATGAACAATTCTGCCGTGTGCACAGACGAATGTGAGACTAAGGTTGATGATGACGATGATCCCAGGTAACAACTGTTACACGGCGGTACACGTCCAGGATGCCTCGGGGCGACGACAGTAACGCCGACGGCAACATGAATTGATCAGTCTATTGATCAACTCAAAGGGGTCAGCTTAGGCAAAAACAACGCATTTAGTCCAAAAAGAGCTAGCCAGGTCGATACCAAGCAAGAACAACATTTACTACAGAATGTTTAAGTACCTTTTCGTCGTGTTATACCTTCGTTTCTAATAGACGAATCTCAGTAAAACCTTCAACAAGCACGTATCCACTATAATTACTATTATACGTTCAGTGTATTTCTGGGAAAGTGCTGTTTAATGATTAAAGCAGAACTTTAATATGGGCTATCGTAGCAAAGTAGACACTATTTTGCCTACGGTGACGTCAGTTAATGTAAAGCCCCTATGGCTATCGTGTTGAATCTAGTGAACAACAAATCGATTCCTTCCCACTTGACTTTGAAGAATTCATTTTAATGCTACGTAAAAGCCAATGAGCGAATAAGCAAGCGTGTTATAATTCTCTACTTACTTGCGGCCATGAACGTGACGAGTGCGTGGACATGAAGTGCGGCAAAATTTCATACTGCTCCAAATCAATGAGGTCAGCAGCATCGTCGCCTCAGTATGATGCAATTGACAGTGTTCGTGCTTGTCGCTGAAGTACCGTTCGGCGCTCTGTTGTGTAACAGACTTGATCCTCCTTTCGCATAGCTATCCGGGAATAACAAAGACGCTTGTACACCTTCAGAAACAGTTCTCGCCCGCGACACTTGAACAAGCCGAGGCCTAATGTTGTACATCCAATGCCGATCCAAGCACTAAACACACTAAACGAACAATTTCAAGCAAACGATGTTGGTGGCGTGCTTCCTTCTTGCTTTGATGGGTCAGCGTCATCGGGAATGAAATGATGAATCGAGTGAAGATTTATCCCTGGGCTTGTCGTCTCTCAGCCTGAAGCTGTTATCAGCCCCCCTTGTAACTTGTTCGGCGTGGCGGAGGTAATGATTCGTAAATCTACCACTAGATAATACTGCTAACATACTGGTCAGCGCGAAATGTAACCGTTTCATTTTATGCTGCCTTGTGTTTAGTCCTGCAGCACAACGCATCCAAGAAAGCTTTTCAAAAGTCATGTATGGAATTGTGTTTTGAAAAAAGCGATCAAAATAGTCGATAGTTGCCAAACTGTCAATGATCGACCATCTGTTATTCAGCGGTCACGAAAGCAAAGTACCTATACGTGTGGCCTTGTGCTAATGTTTATATATTAAACAAATTTAGAAACGGCTTCTAATAGTGTCGAATTGTTATTAAAGCAGTACTATAAGTTCATTGTTGAAAAGGACTCGTTTAGCTGAATTTTTCTATCGTATCATTATGATACGTTTTTATTTCGTACGAAATTTCCAAGCTGGATCAAGCTTTTATCGATGTATTGAACGTTTCTGACGTAACAAATAGAGTTGGGATTCGGCGACGCAGGGGGCATGCTTCGAAGACCATATGTTTTATTGCATTCACATCGTGGTAGTTTCTTTCTAGGAAATAAAGAAAGTCAGAAGCTTACCAAAATATAGTGCAGTAGTTTTTTTTTCTTTGCAAAAAAATTTTCTTCATATACTAGCTTTTACGATAAATGGACGGCGTGTTAGGCACAATTTGTGATAAAAGAAAATTACGACATTCGGAAGCATCAATCTCCGGCGCCATTTTCTGCTCCGGCACATCATGGGTTATATTGGCTCTAATCAGTGCTGGCATCAACAGAAACAGATACAGTTGCTCCGAATTCTGCTCAGTGTATGATTCTAAACGATAAAGTAAATTACGTTGACGAAGAAAGTCAGTTGTTTCTTAATAGATTTGATCTAGAAATTGGTAGCCTAGCATCCCTTGATTTGTTTCAGGGTCGTTCGACTTCATGGCCAGCTGCGTTTTTCTGAGATTTGCTAGTCGATCATTATAATACAAAACGACGAAGGCCATACATCAGACACGCTTGTGAAGCCCATACAGCATTATTCAGTCATTAGGATAATGTGTGAAGCTGAAATACGCCATATGTAGTAAATGTAACTTTTATGCAATTGTTGTTTGGAAGCAAAGCAAAAACAAATCACCTAAGGCAAAGCTACAAGGGGCGGACAATTGGGCGAACCGTAAAATTTAGTGCTACATATCACACATTAGAGGCCAGCAGTTCTTTGTAGTAGTTCGATTCTGAAGATAGATTGACTCAGCTGAAGATCAGCAGCGGCAGAATGTTTTTCCCCACGCGAAGACATTCTGCGTTCAATATGACATCATCGAAAGTTGACAGCCAATATTTGCCAAGCCTAACGCGGCGGTTGGCAACGACAATGAATGTTTTTTTAACTTGAATAACACGGCTTGACTCGAAACGGTAACTCAGGAGATTTTCAAGTTCCTCTAGCGGCATGGAGCAGTTACAATATGCCAAAAAGTTAAAACAACGAATATCCACAATTTAAATCGAAGCTATTTGTTCGTGGTTTAGAGTCCATGGAAAAAAACTACGCAAACGTTCGGGAGGGGCGTGGGGACAAGTAAAAATCGTTAAGGGAAATAAAATCTGTCAGCGTAGAAAAGCTTACCATTGCCAAGAAAAATGCCAGTCTAGAAGCCGAACTCGAGGTTCTTCCGTAATTTTTAAACACTTTAACAGAACACATACGTGTTTTTTTTACATATCGCTTAACAACTGTATGAACAAATCTAACGGCGCATCATTTAAGGCAAAATTTAGATAACATTTGAAGTTATCAATGGTTCTTAGCGCATTCGTGTTTAAAAATTGGGTTTTTCATTCATTTCGAAATAACAATAACGTAAAGATCATTCTACGTGAGTCGTTGGATCGTAGCTGCATTACAATAGTCTTAAAAGCGTTCGGGATCCGGCCTCAGTGGCCAGACGATCGCAAAAAGACTACGGTGTTTCTGTACCCATATTTCTGCCATTCAAGCAGCTCATGATGTGGAGTTGTGAATAGGTCGCGTATGAAGGTATAGCGAACTTCGCATTCGTTTCTCGGAGACTCACGGAACTTTTCCCATTTACTACCCAATTATGAAGACAGGGGCACATACCATTGCGGTGAAGAGTGCTAAAGATGCCATTCAGGCTTCTCCGTTTTCCGTCTGCCTGTTAAACTGCATTCGATTGTAGGCCTGTGCATCGGCACCATCGTCACAACCAATATGGTCGTTGTTTATGTCGCGGTGCTGCTGCGGAAAGAAAAGCGAGTCTTCAATGGCGAAGATGGACTCCGCCAATCGCTGGGAAGCTGTCGTTTGTGAACCTCAAACCTAACGGTAGAACAGACAAATTACGTGAGCTGTACATTTTATATTTGCAATGTTATCGAATAGATAATAATTGAATATATGGTTTCACTGCTTACTCTGGCTGTTGCTATATAAAGCTGCAATCAAGCTTATACTACCTATATCGAGCCTAATATAGCTATAGTTTATTTGCTTCTATTTATATAAGCAGCTTATTACTATAGAATCTGCAGTGTTTTCTTCATTTCAAAACATCATACAAAACAAGATTACGGCATTGTACTGTGTATGTGTGCGTGCGTGCCACCCGTAAGGTCACTAACATGATAATAATGGATTGTAGCTGGTGCAGCTGGTCGTAACGCTGGGTACCAGTTGCTTCGCGGCCTTTACCTACCAGCCCGAAGAACCGTAGAAGAATAGTCATGTTTGTGTATCAATTGTTTGTCTAAGTGGCTGCTGTTGACGCGTTATTCCGCTAGTGGATGCTCAACTTAATGAGAGCTCTTAAGTTTTGTTCTAATCACATGACTTTAGCGTGAGCCTCATTCTGAGTTGACGTATGTTACCCGTTGAATGAACCCATGGATCAATGTCTCCGTCGAAAGGGAATTATGCATTGAGAACTAAGGGTAGAATAGTAGTTTGATGAATAATTGAGAATTCTTACTGATGTGGTGGGTGACCCCATAAAGTGGGTCGGAATTCGTACATGAGATTCGGATCTATAGGCTTCGTGCTCACGTTTGTTGCTAAGTGCGCGTTTAATAAAATAGCGTAGAGCGCTTGCTGTTTTCCTTACTTATTACCTACTAAGCCGATTCTGAACAATCGTCTCTGTGGCCGATCACTGTGACCGCCGGTCACCGTATGCACAAGCGTTCGACTGCGCTGTCGCACGCAAACTTGAGAACGACGAAGGCCAGAACATCTGCGCACAACTTCGAATATTTATTAGGAACGCATATTCCAGCCAACGCTGGTGACAAGAGCATCGCTTGGATAACGGATACAGAGTGCGAATTACCGTCGACGATTGGCTTAAATGACCAAAGGCTCCCATCAGATATTTTTTAAAGATTCCGTTTAAGAGTAGCAAATGACGCTGTCATACCTCCAACAGGCTATCGTCCAAAACACGGTATATGTCTTAGTAAAAAAAAAAATAAAAAGAAATTACATTTATCTATAATTATCTTGAGACTGAACATCCTGTGATATTAGATTATTTTTGTTCGTGGAAAAAAAGACGCTGAATAATGGGCTTTGTGTCACTTGCTTGCAACAGGGATAACGCGTGGGGCCTTTCCTTTTTAGCGGGCTTATATTATCGTTTTATTTCGGACACTGACCTTTGTCACGAAATTACAAAAAAAATTCGAGAGGGTGTATGGACTTCTAACTGCTACGGTTCGGTCAAAGTAAAAAGGAATTGACCCTCAGGGACCTTGGCAATCTACACTGAGTATTTTCTGTCAGGACACATTAGCGAGAGTCTTACCGAAAACACGGTATCAACAATTGCGTCTGTTGAAGTAGATGCCAACGGCGTATCCCATGTATTCTACAGGGGGATTTCGTCAACGGCGCTTTCAGGAGCTACGTCCTTCGGATGCCGAATGTTGCAGGTTCTTCGATGATACCAGTTGGAGAAAATGCTATATTTCGATCTAGCTATACAAATAAATGGTTTTTACCCTTTATATTTTTTCGTCTAATTGAACATATCGTAACAGCAATATGGCGTGCGCGCCTGTGAGCAACAAAATGGTAGAGGCTCTCTAACATCTGATGATGGAGCTGCCGCTAGCTAGTGTTAATGGGCCGAATATTAAACGTCACGGTAATAATGCATTCAACCTTGCGGTATCGTGGAACATGCAGCTGTTTGTTATTGCAGAAGAACGACAGCGTTTCACGATTACCCGTGCAAGGGCGGCAGCCCAGTTGAAATTCGCAGTTTCAGACGAGAAGGTCGTAGTACCTAAACTATAATAACTACGTAGTTCAGGGGGCACCCCGGTATATGAGCCGAACCCGTTGTAGGGATAGTTTATCTAAGCCTCTCTGTTTCGAGTTTTACATCCGGTGTCATAGTCACTAGGCGGTCGTTCAACAGACGGACAGTCTGTTTGTCTATGCCCGGGCTCCATCACAGCGTGTCTCTTAAATGTATCTAAGCCTGTAAAAAGGCCTTAGACTAGAACGATTATGGGTCTGGTTCCTTCTCCAAGTGAGACAACCATACGTGTTCATTACTATAGTACGTTTCTGGACGTTGCTGGCCTCGTTAGTTCCTGTTTCTGCTCTTTGGCGGTTTGGTGTCCGTCAAACAGGCATATGAGGCAAAAGAGGCCACAACTGCAAGGCTACTGTTGACGTTTGCTATTCTTCACTACATTACGCACCGGTATCTTATCTTTACCTGCTGTCATCGGACATGTCGTTATTTTCATTCTTCACACAACCACCAGTGAATTGCAAATACCCTGATTGCTGTTATCATTAACTCAATTCGAATGTTAAAAAGTTTACTTGGTTAAACTGAGCAGTACAAAATTAACCAATGGATTATTACTAAGAGTGTGTCTGCATAAAATACATTTTACGATAGGAATGTTGGTAGCGAGAGCAGCAGAACTACGTTGAGTGCGACAAAGGTGTGCCGTGGGAAAAAGCTGATCAGCACAGAGTGAGACAGAAGAGAGATTGCTTTTAGTATCTAGGATCTACGTTCGTACTGATAGCTCAAGTGTTCTACTTATAAACGAAAGTTCTCTACTTTGTAGAATATGTTCCTTCCTTTCCAAATAGAAACAGGCTTTTAACTTACAATAGGAATATTACGTTATAATGAAATAAAGCCTCAATTTATTTATTCGACGACTAACGACGGCAGTACAAAGCGCAACCGGTTTAAGACCGGTATCAGCATATTTTGGAGTCGGCCTTTGGATCGGTGCCATTGAAGCCAACAGCAGCGCCGAAGAGAAATGACAAAATGTTGTTATGTCTCAGATTAATTTGACGCCCTTCTGTGGTTTGTTATTGCGACAAATCGTTTTTTTTTTTTTTTTTTTTTTTAGCATTACAAGCGACTATCGTTTAGTTAGTTTGATACAAATAGAGAAAAGTAGAAAAATCAGGATTGCGCTACTAAAATGCCATTAAACTACACCACGATAATGATGACAATGGGGACGCTGATGGTGATGACATAGATGAGGATGATGATTTGCAAAATACAGACAATTCTATAATTTCCAGTATATCAGTTTCATCGTGCATTTTCGGGTCCAGCTATTCTATCATATTCTATTATTAGATTGAAGATATTACACGAGGTGCAAGCCGGTCTGGACGGACGGATAACGACCGCAAAAGCAAAACATCAAGCGAGAAACATCAGATCACAAAACCACGGACGGTCATGTAGCGGCACCGAAAAGTCGTAACAAAGTAGAAGTGAAGAAACTGCGGCCGATAATGCTGACGTTAACAAACTTAAACTAGACTTTTAATCAATTACCCGCGATCTGTGTTTTTATCCACCCTATAACAGGCGCCCTAAACTTTTATTATATGTTCGGCAGAAACACCTGCTGATTGCCATGAAAATACTTATCATAAAATGGAAGAATTTTGCAACAGTTTTACAGATAAGGACTAATATGACAATCAATACAACAAGTATGTCATTGCTTTGAATAGATCTGAATGAGGCATAGGTATTTACTGATCACATGGTAAGTAGCTGTCTAGGATTAGAGTTGAAAAAGTTATGATGTTTGCTACTTCGCGTATGGATGTTGCAAAAGACAACTGAGAGGCTGCAGGAACTGGTTCCCCAAGCATGACTGTACCGCGTCGGCTACGGGCACAGCTAGTCGTCCTGAAAAAGCCTAACTAAAGTTTTGCTATCACGAAGGATGCCACACCTCGAGTTTTCAATAAGAGGACAAACGTCGGAGTGAGCTATACACGATCTGGGTGCCTTTGATTTGGCAAAGACATGAAAAAGATAAAATATGACAGCAGTCAAAAGTAGCGTTACATAAAATTCGAATGTATGTGCGGCATAGTAATTGCAAATGCCCATATGAACGAGCCAGAAAGGCCAGATGTTTTTCAAACGTTTTGTCGCGATCAGGGGATATTACAAATGGGCGAAATTCAATTACATCAGGAAAATTAACTATCTAATTATACGTATCGGATGACAACTGCGAGATTTATACAAGGCGTATCTAAGTACTTGATACGTGAACCTACACGTATACATGAATCAGAGACGATAAGTTTTATAAATAAAAGAAAAAAATAAAGACGCGACTTCTCCCACAGTTATACTGAGCCATGTAGTTGCTGAACAGACGCCTTTTCGTAGCAGACGTTCGTAGCTGTGATATATTAATTATTCTATTCTTTTGACAATATTAATTAATACTGAAGGCCCCATTTTCCCATGGTAGCTTGGACAAAGCAAGGACATTTATCCGATACGCGAATAGAAAATATATGTACTTTTATCTATTATTGTGTCGTAAAAAAATAGGTTTATCATAGAAGCTGTTATAAACCTTGCAATGCTGCCTTTGAGGCTTGTCAATACATACAATCCGATTTGAAGCTCTCCTTTTCATCACATGTATCCTACACATGTTTCCTTTGTAATCCATGGAGCTATTCTGAAATGCTTTGGCTTGTTATTTATGTAATGCTGCCTTTTTATGTGAGGTCATATTTACGGTTATTACTATGGATAAACATAAATGTTTTGCAGCACTTAGCCATAATACTATAACATGAAGACGGCAAAAAAATAGCGCGATTACCGCGATCTATCCGTGCATCGTCACATCTGTGTGCCGGTAGCGCTTACAACATACACAAACGTAGAATTTGTTGAGAAATGCAAAAAAAAATATGGGTTTAGCAGTAAGGTTCGTTCACGGGACGCCATCTGGTAACCGGTTTAAAAGATATGAAAACACTGGAATTATGAAAACTAATGTAAGAATGTCATGGGTAAAATTGTCGTGGATAGCTTGATCTCAAAGTTGAACCCAATCAACTTACGCAATTAGATTCCGTACTATCCTGCCGTATACGTTTCATACTGTTTGTTAGCTACATTTATAAAATGTGTGAATCGTAGTATATTGAGATAAAAACTTAAAAAATTGAACATTTAACTGTATTTTTCTCATCGTATATAAGCAAATATACGATATAGATGCACGTCTACATTATTCGTCTATATATCCATTGTCTTCTGGCCACATAGTCGTCCCTATGTTACGCCATTGGGCTATGGTTGTCATCTGCGGTTCCTTGTTAATCCAAAATTTAAAAACTCCTCTCTATGAAGCAGCCTTCCCGCTGTTCCATCGACCTGCCCACTAAGACCAGCCGAAGGAGTATTTGCTGTTTAAAAGTGATTAGGGATCACTGCATCAGCTTTACCCAATTTTCAATGGTAACCTAGTTTTTCAACATCCAATATTCCACTTTGTACGATTTGTAGGGCTCATTCATTTGAAGGGCTGACAAGAAGTGCCCTTTTGGGAACAATCTAGTTAGCATCAAGTAGTAGAATACATCAAACCAAGATGAGTTTCACCGTTTAGGCAGAAGCGAAACGACAATATCTGTGTGAGAGAAGGCGGCTGGCTACAAACTCTGACGTTTTACTGGAAAAGTAGAATCACTCGATTCTTGAAAAGTTCAATAGAACTATAACGGTAAATGGCATAGGCACCTGGTTGTGAGGACTCGGAGATCGACGAGAACCATAAATCAATGATGCTGGAATATGTCAATAAACGTATCTGGCTCTTCGAGCAAATAAAAGGCCCTTGAATGGCCAAAAATCAATATTTTAAAGTATCCTTAATACAAACACTGAGAAAAATGATATCGGAATAAGTGGATCCGACGTCGGCATAATGTCTTCTTTATATTAACATAGACAAACGGAAGTGCATAAACTACTGCAAAGTGTTAAATAACTGCTCTGTTCGACCATGCACACATACCCTCTCACACACTGACATGCTCGTACTATTGCCGCGGGGCATATTTCGTTAGAGTCATCTGATCAAAGCTATGTTTGAATGTGGACCAATATTTTCTGTCCATTGGCTTGCTGATTACTGCTACATACTGGCCTAAAAAGGACGGCACCAAAATGCAAATGGCCATGATGATTCTACATTTTTTTAATAACAGCTAATAATTATGCAGGCCCGCTCTAACCATGTGTGTATGTTTGTTTTGTTTCAGGTAAGAGTTGGTTACACTATACCCATGAAAGTTCAAAGAATCGCGACCGTCGATTTTGTTTACCCACTCGGAGACACGAAATTGTGGTGACGATGTAGATAATGCCACATTTCTTAATAATCCTTCTTGAAAGGCGTACTAGTTGGTACTAATTCTTTACTTAGCTACCTAGCTAAAACTATCCTAACTAAAAAATAATACTCTGTCTATAAGTATCGATAAAAATGCTTATATCTAAAAAGCGACACAAAGTATGTTTTCGAAATAGTTCATCATAGTTTTAGCAATTATGCCTAATATCGTCGTTACAATTGATCGCATATACATCCGTAGCCATGTTGGAGATATGTGTATTTATTTATTAGAATAACGTTATCTTGATAGAAAAGTTCCGGACATGCTTAGTTCTACGAGGAGTCTCATAAGGTCCATAAATGAAGTCGAGCCTTTACACTACGTACAGTCTGTCCATAGTTAAAACCGGTATAACAAAAAAAAAAACAAGTACTTCTCTAGCAAATCTGCGTATCCAAACCTTGACATTGCATTGTTGTTTTGCATTCAGATTTCAACCTTCACCTGTGATTATAATTACTGGCTGTTTTTTCTTCGTTTTTTTTTTACATTTGCACGATCATTATAAATTCAATTCCTTTCGGCTAGTCGCTCCGAGTTTTGCGGGCCAGATAGAGGTAATACTTTCAAATCGAAAGGTATTGCTGTAGTTTGCTAACAGATAAACTTCTCGTATTTTTATAGATCCCTTCGAGGACCGACAATTACAGGCGCTACTTTTGTTCGTAGTAAGACCGTCTCTATGTATCGATGGTTTAGCGTGACTCTGTTTGGACTATTTGTAGAGTATGGGACGTGTACACATCTTTTTACCGAGTGAAACTGTTTCATTGTTATATTCACTCCGAACCCGCTACCTATGTACAAATTATCCCTTATAAAGAGAGCCACATCTGATCTGCGCCGTTGTTGGCCCTCTGCGTTGTCCTGTTCCTCTCAAAAGCAGTCACAAAAGCTCAGTTCAATGAGCGCAGAGCCCTACGTAGTGGATTTTCATTAGGTGGACTAACCTTTGACCAGCCTTTATCCGCTGCCTCGAAAATGTCCATTCATCCCTTGTTTTAAACAAAACAAAAAAATTAGTTAGAATTTATTTCTAACCAATTTTTGTTTCGTAATTGATGATGTTTGTGTGTTTTTATTAGCTATGTTACATGTAACTCTCATGTGGTTCATAATTGATTTGGATCTTTTCAGGCCGACGCGGCCTTTGGGTTTGTATGTTTGAATAAAGTTCGGTTAACTGTATTTTATCATTAAGCTTCGATGAAGATAAGATCTTCGATCGAAGACTAAATAACACATTCAATGCACAAGTGCCAAATTAATAAAAATTGATATTAATAATGTCGCGGACACTATTAATATCAATTTTGATAACAAAAAAAAAAAACAGTATTTTTCATCGTTGTTATTGCTACTTGCGTTTCGCCCGTTCCAGTTTCACGCGTGTTTTTCTCTTTCTTGCAAGTGTACGCAAAATAAAAACCTTGCAAGTAGGGGCTCTAATTAGAATATCGTATTATAATATAGGAACACTGAGAACATCAACAGTTTATAGTCGAATGAGAGTGATCAGCAGTTGGAGCATATCAATGCAATACGAACCTTCATAATCGCCTACACAGGTGCTAAATTTCTTATGGAATCATTCGCGAGAGATGTCCCCTAGAAGCGGCAGGGGGCGTCGAGGTGACGTCGCCCTACCGTCACGCGCTCGTCGGCGCCAATCCGCCGGTCCTCAGATATTCATCCCGTCGCTACAGGATCTACCTGCCGCCCAGGAAGGGCTATTTGAGGTTTGTCGGTCTATTATTATCAGTGGCACCCTATAATAATTACACGTCATGGTCATGATCAGCGGGTCACGTATAATACACACCCCAAGTCGCCACAACAAGTGGAATATGTTATGATTACCCGGAAATAATTTCTGACGGTTCAATACACAAATGTTACATCCTTCGATAAGGTAGGCCGATCAATCGATAAGTACGTATCCGAAGTTATTAGACTCGGTAAATCCGTTTTAAACCGTAAGTGTTTATTTACTATTAATCTATGTTATGGATCTAAACTACGTTGAGTAAAAGTAAGTATTAATGCAAAATACTTGTCAGGTAAACTAGGCCATAGTACACCTCAATCTCGCGCAGTGAATATTTATAAAGTGTCCTTCAATAAACAGCCTTATGGTCGATATCCGTTGGCCTAAAACAGGTCTTTCTAGAAAAATGTTCTGTTACGCCGTGATCTGATCGTTGAATTCGATTTAAGAGATCATTGATTTTCCTAGAGAAACACGTATGTTAAACAGTTGCCACGGTATTTGCTAGTCAAATGACTCGGCTGAAGCATATCATCATAAAGATATATATTTCCGCGGTACATTAGCGACTCGCAGAACGAAAGAGTGTCACCGTTTGAAGATGACCAATAAGAATCCTCAGGCTGCGGCCATTATTGTCATACAAATTTAGTTGCGTTAAACAATAGGTACGCTTGATTAGGTGTTTCCATTGTTTTTATAACCGGCAACGACGATCTCGGTTATTGTAATTGTCAAACAAAATAGAGTGGATCCGGGAAATCAATATCATTCCACTTGTTCCTCGCTACAGGCACTGCGTCTCACTGACTTCTTACGCCACTGCTTTGCTAAAAATACTATCATCGCTATACTAACAACTAATATATGGGTCTCTTTGCTATCGCGGTGGTATGGGTTGGAACCCAAACGAGGACAGCCTCCACTTTTTGCCTATAGCTTGCAATTTGATGGGATACCTAACGGCGATACTGGACATGAAACATTTAGCTTAAGGTTCAACTATCCAGGACAAGATAAAACATCGATAACTTGTCGCAACAGTAAGTGCTATTCTACGATGTGACACTTATGTGGCTCGCTGGTTTGTCTAATTCTCACGCATACTCACATATTTTAATACAATTCATGCTAGAACGTTCGCCGCCTTACCGATGATATGATTAAATGATGAGCAGGTATTTAGCTAGTCAGTCACCGAGAAGGAGCCGCACAGATTTATGCGGGCCGAATTCGGCCCAAAGGAAAAGCACATACACATGTTTACATTTATTTGGTGAGGTTTCCTAGAAAAGGGTTAGATTGAAGCAGAAAAGCTACATTATTGAGGCTAGACTAAACAATGCTGTACATATTACTATTAAGTGTAACCTTTGCCTGAACAATTGTCGGTGCGTCTTAAAATGCTGAAATTGGACATTGGACGTGCAACAACGACAATAGCGGAAGCCCTGCAAGCACTATTAATAGCGTCTTCTAGGAAAACTTCGGTTGACTCTTTGTCATAACGGGCACACGTTTATTCGCTGCTCCTCCAAAAAAAATCCAGTTCTTTCTAGAATAGAACAGCAAGTTCGTCGGGATTCGAGCAAATATTAGCTACTGATTAATCTTCCCGTGCTGGACGAACCCCCAACCGAAACTAAAAATGTTTTGTCTGAAATTGACGGCCTGCATTGCTGGTATTCTTCACGCAACTTCTGAAACATCCGAAAAAAAAATTCTGTAAGCCAGATTGGAAGATCTTCAATAAATCGTTGGCTTTCAAAACAGCTCAAAAAGCGTAATTCCGTCAGAATTGTTTGTACCTAGAGTATATGACCAGTTTACATCTACTAATGTTCCTTGATGCACGGGTACTGCTAGGAAGTCGCTATTGGTATTGCCGTTGTCTGCCGCTCATTCAAGTAATAACAATGATCAATCATCGTGGCCGTCAATATGCATTTCACTAATATTAAGTATTTGTCATAGAATTTAAGCCAATTAAATAAGAACGGTATATCCTATAGCCACTAAAATCTTGTAATTGTCAATGGACGTTTACTATCAGACTCTACGGCAGGAAGATTCAAATCACTTCAAGGAAAACATATTTCCTAATTACAGCAGTAGACTGTCCTGATGTTAGCAGCTAACTGGATACGCGGCATAATACCGAAAAAATGCCAAATTATTTGCATTTTGGTTCCGCATGTGCAAGTTCAAAGTTCCTAATGTCGGATCACGCAGTTTGAACAACAAAGGATTTGTTTAGGATATAGAGTATTTCTCTGCTTATACGAAAATATCTGTCAGCTTTGGAACGGTTCCATTGATTTTCTCTGGAATCGAAGCGCATTAGTTTGTCATGCACTACGACTTCTGAGGTTTGTTTGCATTTTCTTTTTTTTTATGAAGAAATCACCCGGTTTTAATAAAAGTAATAGAGCTGTCATAGGAGGAAGCCGGCGTAGTCTTCATCCTCAGTGAAGCTTTTCGTGCTATGTTCAAGATGCGACAGATGTTACACAATCCAGAGATCATACATACGCCAACATCTGACTCAAAATTTCTACTGTTTCTTAATATAGCATTGTACGTCTTTAGGACACACAATAGGAACCATGAACATTGTTGGAATTGACAAGAATATCGTAATCTTCTGATTATGAACCTCTAAGCCAATATTCCGGCAGGGCCGAATACATTGAATTGTGGCAATCTTTCGTCTTCAGATTTTTGTTTCAGCTCAACTCCTTTGTTTTATCGGGCCCTGCCTTAGAGTAACTGTTTAAAATAGTCATTATAAAACGTTACTAGTTCTCGTAATCAAATTTCGAACATTGGGATACACTTACCAGGTATCAAAGAATCGCATTTGTCCTACGTTAATTATGCAACTGACTACATGTAAGAATAAAGCTTTTCTAAGCCAATTAGCATGGTCTTAGTCGTTAAAACGCTATGGCCTAATCCTGGTATAAAGGATCTCGACAAGAGACGAATATTACGTCATTGATGGACTGAGAACAGTCCTCATGCGAGGTTTCGATGCTTAGTTGTGTCAACTTCACTATCAAATGGTCTGCCGCAATAATTTACAATTTTTGTCAACTATTTTATTAGCGACATTAAAAATGGCAATTTTTGGGCTATTTTTCGATGAATCATTTGCAGCTAGTTCTTGTAGCATCGTTCTTCCGCCACACGATTTACACGCTTCCGAAAAGCACCCAAGAGTATCAGCTGGATCTTTAATCGACGCGTTTGTTATCCCATGAAAGACAGGAAGTAGGGACTGGGAAGAGAAATGAGTTCTCGTTTTTAAGCATTTGTCGATAACTTCCGGCCGCAAGTACGATGGCAAAGGTCCTTTTGGTGGAACCCACCATGAGATGATGTAGCTGTGGCCTGGACGGTCCTACCAAGTACCATGTTCGCGCTAGGTAAACTCCTCGCCAGCAGACATACGCTCACCAGAACACCGCAGGCATACGGACAACAAATCGAACGCAAGCGAATCCTTTATCTTTTTCTAACTTCTTCGTTGCTCCCCTCCTCCATGTCAATTTTCACGGGAATAGTCAGGCACAAAAATCAGGACAGCAGACATCTGACTTCGATGCTGATGCCGCCTTCGATGCGCTGCGTCGTGTTCACGGTTTCCTCTGCCCCGTTTCTAGTGTTTGACCAACGAAGCCCTACCGATCGACGTTTAAGACTTTCGTCCCTAGAGGTCCTAAACGTCGATCTAAGGACAAACGCCGCTCCAAACTAGTAGCGTCACCCAATCGGTGACGATTTGGTGTGACGACAGTGCAAGCGACTAGACAGATGGGGGGGGGATAGTGTATGGAGTCAGGACGGCTCCTGTACGCATTGAAGAACAATGGGTTAGAATCGTATGTAATCGAATACAATTTGATCGTTTGCATATATAGTAGTATTTACCAAGCCTGTCAACACTCTGAATGATTTGTGGTCCGGGTTAGAGCTCCATTGAAGACGCTCGTTTTGGTGGACCGGACCTAAATGGGCCAGAGGTTAGCAGAAGTGGGAACAATTAATAAAGGAGATACCGCCCACGCACAGAAAACCACGTAAACATTAAAGCTTCGCTAAAGTGATTTATTTCGCTTATACTAATGGATATGCCGTTTCGCGAGGGAATGTAGTTATTAATGATATCAAACACTAAACATTTTAATTCTGATCTTCCACAGCGTCTTGTCTTTCTTACTCGATTTGAAATACAAATGTATGGATAAGTTGCTGGAGCGAGCAAAAACAATTACACATTATACTGCAGTGCGAGTATATTTATTCGGTTTTCTGTTTAAATCAAAACGTTTTAAAGCTAACAAACATCCTTGCAAGGTATCCACAGCGTATTTGATTGTAAAGATAGCTTTAATAAAAGCTTGTGACTATTAGCCGTGCAAATGGGATGAACTTTCCAGAGGTTGTGTTCTTGTGTTTGAAACACCAATCACGTTACAACGACGTAATAAGCCTACACCTGGGGCTGTGAAGGAAAATTTGTAAATAGCTAGTATTTCGGCTGGACGCTCCTTGGTTATTTAGCGGAACAATATGTTTAGTCTAGCAGGACAAAAAGAACACGTTTGAAAGGAAAAAAAATATGAATCTCTATTAACTAGACAGTTTTTCCCCAGCCCACCCTACACACTTTGTAGCTATAGCGGGACCCACAGACCAGAACAAAGCCCAAGTGCTACGTACCTCATCTGTAGGGCGTAACCATCCCTTGGTGCAAACGGAACTTCTTAAAATCACAAGAACGAAGCCACATATTTTGTGACATCTGTGTGTGATCTGATTACTTCAAGGCAGAGACTTTTTCAAACCGTGATAAGATTCTAGACGTCAACGCTCTGCATAAAATATCAAGGTCTCATGTTATCTCTGTCTATGATTAATTTTCGGCTATCTAAAACGGATGAACATAACAACGGTGCACATAAAGTAAAAAATCCACACCTGTCTGACCTGTAATCTGCTTCGCATTGCAAGAACAGCTAACTTTACCTACCATTATTGTTGCCATGCTCCACGTTTTTTGGCTTTAGCTTTTTATAGCTTTAGTCGTTATTTTCCCTATTTCTGTACCTACGTATATAGCAGAAGCCGCAAAAATACGACTCCGCATCCGTATCGATTGAAGCCGTATTTTTGTGCCTGGTGCTATTGTTGTTGAAGCAAAAGCACAAATCTCACTTGATCTAGACTATTGATGCGCGCACTGCTTGCGACAACAATCTCGGTGAAACAACGACCTGTTTCCGTGATTCATCCGCTGCGACAGCCGATAATACGTCCCCTTCACATTGCCAGTAGCATCTGTAAAATTAACCTTTACGCCCGTGCAGTTAAATAAATATGTATACGCACTGTTTCCGCTAATTATTAACAGTTCGCCACTAATTACCACAATTGCCCTTATGACGATTTCTGCTAATTCTCAATTTGATTTTTAAAAACGAATAAATAAATTAGGACAAAGGGCAAAATTGCATGTGACTATTTTGTCGATCAGATTTCATTATGTTTGCGCTGAATCAACCCGGATATGAATTATGAGGCATTGAAACGAGAATCTTTTAGGAAGGCCCACAGCGTAAACAGGCTCACTATATTCTCCAGCCGAAACTCGCGAAGGGCAGACTTACTTTGCCGAGAGTCAGTGCTGATATGTAGTAATATATGCCATGTCCTTTATAGGCTGTTAGCTCTCCGGTCTATGGGTTTTACTGGACCATTTTATCCAACACACCTAAAAAACGGCATTAAAACATTATGAAATAGAAACCCTTTGCAAACGCTGAAATTTACACTGGCGATAACCGCGTGTTGATAGCCACTGAAATTACACCTCCCTCCTTACTTCCGGCAATTAAAAGCTGTTGGGAGGCATTATTGCGTGCGTACGTACGTGCATGACAAGAAGATCCTGTCAAACTGTGACTCTAATAACTCCCTATAGCCATAACTGACAACTGAGTTATTTTGATCAGGTTTACTTCGACAGGATGAAGGGCACGTTGTACACCCTAAACCAGATTAGCTTTATATTTAGCAAAAGTATTGGGCATAAATCACAAGCCTGCCCCTTCCATGTATCTTTTGCTCTATATTTATCGAGATATTTATAGGGCATCGCCAAACTAAGCAATGCGTTTTTTACTAAGTCCTGTGCCTGACCGCAATCTAAGCTAAGGAAGCCCTTGGAAATTACGAGTCAGCTGTTCTGCCCACCGTAACGCAACACGGGGTGTATATATATATATATATATTACAGAATAGCGCCACCAAGCTTTTTCAAAAACGATTGCTCTACAACTCAATGATACACTACCTCTAGAAGCCTATTTGACACAGCCTGGTGCAATGGCTTAAGACACTGGGTATGTTGTCCTGCATCATAGGAAATCACAGAGAGTCCAAACCGAAACGTCGTTAATGCAACAACTAAACCCGTGTCAGGGAATACGATCTGCTCATTTCTATTAAACTTTTGTTGCTCAGCCCTAAAACATTCAATTACGAGAGAAACTCTAGCCTTGAAGCCATGCATAGCTACTTTCGTTCCCCGCATAGGCCGAATACCAATTACGAGGCCAATTCTAATTTAGTATCAACAATTATTTTCTCAGCTGATTTCCATGTCTACCTTACAACAGCAGTGAACAAACAAAGTTACTGCATCCAGATCTTCATGCTATGTGTCAATAGCCATTTTTATAAAGCTGAAGTTACCATATGGTGTTTTCTGGGCAGGACGTATTAGCGGATTATTTTTTTTTCTTTTTTGCCTAATTTTTAATGGTTCTCGTTATAGAAGCATCTTAAAGGTTTAGTGAAGTCGAAACTCGGAGGGTTTAAGGTGAACGATGTACAGTTCAAGCGAAACCGTCTTATCTGCCATTGTGCCCCATGGCGCCTGGAGACACTGAAATTGTTGAAAATTCTTTGCAAGTTTTCACGAAACGCAGGTACCAAGAATGCCGCGCTTATACGGGTTAATGTCATAGAAGTTTTTTCCGCAGGATTTGTAGAGCCCACAGGGTTAGGCCTTCTACAATTGGCTAGCTAAACAGCTATATTCTATATGAAATGTTACCAATTATTCCCTATCGACGCCAAAAATTTATTGAAAATTGTAAGCTAATTCCGAATTTGTGAAGAGATTCCGAAGCAATTACCAAGGTAACGTAATATTAAAAACATAGCGACAGGCATCACCGCTTGTAATATAATGTTAGTATGTCGCACGTTCGATAGAGTGGTGTCTGACATTTATCACAGTTCGGAATTGACAAAAAAAATTGGAAAATGAATAATCCTATCGCAAGGAACTCTTCCTACATATATGTATGTATATATACGATAAAGTTTATTGGTATACAAAAACCGAACAAGCAAAAGCTCGCAGTAGAAAAGGGAAGCAGCAGGCTCAATTGCCTATTTCACAATGATTCCAATACAGAATTCTGCCGACACACGACCGATAGGACAATGCCATAAACATGCTTTTCCTGTTCTCGTGTGAAAACACTCGGCGGATTCGAGCCTCCGAGTGAAAACAAGATAAATATCCTCTCTCAAGGCATACCGCCAGCTCTTAAGCATTCATATGTATATTGACTTTAGCTGTCACAACGGCAGCATCACGACATCTTCTTGTACGGAGACAATCTGACGTGATGCGACGTCGCGCATAACATTCCGTCCTATCGCCGCTGAAACTTCCTACGGTGCTGCTCCACCTATGAGTACACTCTTCCATATATATATTCACTTCACCATTGTGCTTTCATATATCTGTCAAAGATAAAACAATATAGCATTTTTTCCTATCACTATTTTTGCGGACTAGCTAGTATCTTTGAACTACCTAGCACAAATGCGGTACTCATCGTCGCTGATCGTTACACTCGACAAAGATTTTTCAGACAAAACAATAAAAACAGTGCTTCGTGTGCTTAAAAGGCGTTACAGGAACCGTTATCGAAAAGTCGTCGAACTTCACAACCACCGAAAAATAAAGGTAAAGGTAAGGGAGATAACAAGGGTCAGTGTTTTCTACTCCATTGCTTGTCGCATTTCAAGTAAGGATAGCAGTCACATCTAACTATACTTTTCGATTGCAAAACGCTGCCTAACCAGGACTGCGATAAAATGTGACCAGTTTACAGGACGGATTTTAAAACATCCCTAACGTTACTTGTATCGACACATTCTGCTTACGTTTGCTGCTTTAGCAACGAAAATATGTCTGTATGCATCGCAGTAGGCTTAGCTTGAATAAGATTACATTGTTAATAGAAGGTACCTATGTAGCTTTTTGTAACCAATCGATGGTTTCAGACTTTCTCTCTATATGAATAGATAGATACATACAACGCACAGCCATTACGAGCCTTAATTTGGTGAACAGAATACCGTTGACTAGGACCCGATTTGGCTGAACGGCAGTCAGCAGCCTTTCTCTCATTGTCTAATGCAAGGAAACAACTGTCTGATAGCCCGACAGAAGCTTAGAGCGCATGCTGTTTTTTTCTTTATTGTTTAGCACGTACTGTAACATGGTGTCAGCGGAACTGTGTTGGCGTCCGCGCCAATAGTAAATGGATGACGCCGCTTTATTGCCTATTTTTCGTTTCACCTCTAGTGGTAGACTTAAAGCTAGGCAACACTCCTTTTCCTTCTGAGAGGAAAAATTTCCCATAGGAAATATGGTTAGCCACGGATCGTAAAGCCAAGGGAATAGAACAAAATGGACCAAGAAGATAGCGCCAAATATATATATCATACTAGATCTAAATACTATTAATCTAGACCTGACACGATCCGAGCCTTACTCAGGGCGCGAGGAAATAGCACTAGTCTGCATCAAAACTTCTGCCCCATACCTCGCTCTTATGCCACAACTGGCGTCCGTCCGCGGGCGGGTTATACAAACACGGTGCTGGTGTTGAAAGAAGTGGACGGTTAATCACACTCTGCCGCGTCTCACCTTCCTACGTAGAGGTTAAAGGTCCTAGGTAGCCTCTAATGTTGGCCTTCATGAACTAGTTCCACGTGGGCTAGGACTCGTTGAGTCGCTACGCGAGTGGACTACGACGAGTGCCAGAAATCTTACGTCTTTTTTTTTTGCTCTAGGCATAAACTCGCTGTCCGCGTCCGGCGGACTTATTATTTTGTTATTTTTCCGACGGCAGTACGTCCATGAGCTTATTGAGCTGGGGTAAATGTAGAAATAAAGGCGTTATTTCCGAGACGGAGCAGAGACCGAACCCGCGGTCGCTTGTGGTTTTAGGGTCCCTTCCAAGTACGCGAGTGGGCTGCAGGCCTCCCGGTGGCTGCTGAAGTACGACGATACAGCCAACTTTAACGGACCTGACGATTAGCGTCTGAGCATTCTCAAGGCGTAGCGGCGAACTGGTTCGCATAGGTCAGCGTGATCCATCTGATGTGGGCAAATTTCCGCCGAATGTTCGATTTGCGTTTTGGCAAGCCCAACATTGCCCATAATGAGGCGTTGAGGCAGCTCTAAAACGCATAGAAAAATACAGGCACGTCGTACCGGCAACGTTTCGAAACTATTCTGAAGTGTTACTGAAAGCTACGTACGACCGTATTGCAGAAGGCATAGGTTCGTAGGTTCATCCGGTCGAGAAACCTTTGCTATAGTACCGTGCTTGTCATCGAGAGGCCCTGGTGCCTTCGTCTGGAACAGTAACAGTCTGCACGAGTCATCAGACGAGGACCATCTCGAAATCCGTCTCATACGACAAATGAATTTATCAGCGGGCACCACGTTAACCCAGCGTCCACCGTTGCACAGCGCTCGTCTTTATTCTAGCGGCAGACCCCGCACGCCCTACGTTGACTGAAATGCATTGCCTGTCCGCTGTTCAAGCTAGCATTGCAAGCAAAGGCTGGCTGCCCTCTATGCTCAAGGTCAGGAAGATGGGCCGTTTTCCAAAAGTGATAGGAGAACACCCGATAATCAGCTGGTGCGTCACGGAACAGCACGCAATTCCAATGTAGAAACAAGTGAAATGATCGTTCTACCAAACAATTCACGGCATCAGTGTGTGACGAGCTTCAGTTTCCGCTCACCGTTCCTAAAACGGTATACCCCAACCCGCTTCTTGTAACGCGGGGAAACATTACTACTTGAGGCGTCAAGAAGTTCCACCTATACGTGGGTAAACGGCCATTAATAGCTCTAATCTATCACCACGCGCTCTACTGGCTAATTTCGGCTAAGGATCTGATCGGTCGATTAGCGTCCGATCTACAGATCACGATGGAGTGTACTTCTATACCAGGATAGCTTATAACACTAGATCATTTCAGTTCGAACGGGTTTGTCCGAAATCGTGCACACTAAATAAGAACAATATTAATTGTAAGCTAAAGTTCGATAAAGGTAAATTAATGTCTATGACCTACGGCTATTTCTAATATCTCGACAGTTATTTAATGAAAAACAGATTCATGTAAATGCAGGCAATTAGCTGAAGTCGTCATATCAACGACACCATCGATCTGTGTTACAAGGCTGAATAATTTTATTAGAACAGCGCATAATTATATGCTTTACATACAAGACTAGATAACAAATTAGACATAATTTGTTTTGACAGATCTAACGTAGAATAACTCCAAGCGTGTTGTTATGTGTGTGGCTATATGGTTCACCCGCCGGCTGATTCTTGCTCTGGTGGCTCGTGGCGTCGCGTCCCAGTCTGCTGCTGCTATGCCAGTCTAATCAGCTGTCACAGTTCGATTGAAATTGCAGAAATGGCTGTTTTACGCAGAAAAGGTTCTGCTTTACGTTGCCACTGATAGGCTTACTGAACGGCATATTGGCCCGGTGTCTGAATGAGCAAAAATTTAGAACCCTTAAAACGGAGCATTCAGGTCAGAGTTCGACCTAGTAGCAGAACACGAATACATAAAAGAAGAGTGAATACCACGCCGCTTCAGTTGAGAACTCGTTGGGGCTCGACAATAGCAAAAATAGACAACATCAACCTCTTTAATCGTAGCGTTTTCCAGCAGTATTAATAAGTACTAATATGGATTACTCCTAACAGTATATCTTAACTACAATTTGAAAAGCACATATAAGTCAAACGAAGTTGCGTACTTGAACATTTACTGACAAAATAAACAGGTGAAAGTGCTACTTTATGATTACGAGGGCGTTAAAGATCTCACTCGAGTCTATGAGGACCGACGTGTGAGCCAACGCCAAATTAAAAAACAACACAGAAACATCGAAATCGGCCAGTCAAAGGCATCATAGCTATTAATGATCCCTTAATAAATTAACTATTATTACGTCAATAGAGCATGCGGGTTTGTCATGACTGCATCACCTACTGATTCTGAAATTGAAGAAGAAAAACCGATTTTTCGCGAAGGTACTGACGGGTGATAAAAAGTGGATGAGCCACAAATACGCTGCCCGGGACAGATTTTTAAGATGCATGGTTGATTTGACGCTGTACGTTAGGTACGAAGTTAAGGGAATGACCTTCTACAAGCTTCTCTTAAACTATGGTCAGGTACTATGAACGTTTTAAGGCAATTAAGGCCGTTTAAGACAATACGACCTGACTGTGGCTAATGGAAAAAGGTCCTGATTCATCATGACAATGGCCAACTGTCAAAAATAGCCATAGTTTAGTTTCCCCTCACCCGGCTTACAGTCCCGATTGTAAAACCCTATATTGATCAGTTTATCGCAAACAAAAAAATTTCAGACAATGGAATAAAAAGGCTGGCTGGAAATAGGCAAGAGTCATCTTCAATATATCACTAATAAATGCTGTCTCGGTGGAAAATCGCTTTTATTCGAAATTAGCTTATGACAGCGACCAATAGTATTTAGAATGATGTACATAATAGAAGTTCGTCGCACGCAAAACCCGAAATAATGCCGAAAACTGCTTTTGTGATAATATATATACACCTATGTATATATATATATGCATACATATATATGCATATATATATATATATACATATATATATATATACATATATACATATATATATACATATATATATATATGTATATATGCATATATATATATATACATATATATATATATATACATATATACATATATATATATATATACATATATATATACATAGGTGACCGTTTGCTATAACAAGGCATTCAGGCTTCTGAAGAAAAAGTCATCAAAACGTATCCTAGTTGCTGCAGTAAATTAATTTTTTCTAGTGCCTGATTTCGACACATTTTCCGCTAATGACTGGGAAGGATCCATTTTCAGGACTATACTGTAATATCTGAGTCAATCAACTGTCTTTACCGGCAGGGATAGTTTTTGCTATCATTGGAGGAATTGCCCAGAAAATGACCGGGTAGGACTGAGAAAAAATTGAGACCTTCGCGCGCTGACAGCGTTTATTTGCTGACTGCGGGACAGGCCGGCTGACACCCTCTTCGAGAAGGCCAAAAAGGCTTAGTCGTGAATCGAGTTTTAAGGCTATCGCAGTTATTCGTCGTGATCAGTACTAGGAAGGCAAAGAGCAGGCTGTAAGCTGCAATTGATCTCCTACGACCGCGATTCGCGGGAGCACAATTCGTGTCCTAATGACGGTCGCCTTTCCTTTGCCGAAATATAGCAGAATAGAGCGCAAGCCGTTATGTACTTTCCTTCGATCTGAATGAAAACAGTTCGTATTTTAAACCGTTAGTTTTCTTTTTTCTTATAGCCACAACAATTAGTTGGCCCTGTCTCAACCTTAATCTGATCATTCTATTAACTGACAACAATTAATTCATATATCAATAAGGTGTAATAGCGCCATAGATTGTGTCGCAAGAATCGAATGAACTTCTCTCTTTACAAGCATGAGCTTAAGATATTAGAAGTTTGTATTTCCAAAAAATAAGAAACCAAGGGTTTGCTAGAACAAGGATTTGGTTAAGCAAGTCGAGTTAGCCACATGCGGCGGCGGTACTTATTTTGGGCAGATAATCACTACCGAATTACAATCGGGCGCTTGCTCTCTATCGACCTCTGAGGCGATAGTCTGCGCCGTTAGAGACGGTGAGAAGAGAGCCGCGAGCAATAATACTTTTTCGCGTCTACTTTTTTTCGCCGTGGAGCAGCAGAGAAACTTAGCGGAACATGTACGTGGTAGAGGTAAGGTTGTGACGACCACGTTCTGGAATATAAACACGAGACACGCGATCCAACGAGCGATGCAGATCAATGCTAACTTGGCATCAATTCCGCCTGTTAAATTGCTAATATTGGCAAAGGCCAAAATCGCTTGGGAACAATGGCAATGTTCTGATAAACATAGCATTCGATTGTTCGATACTTGGTCACCTAGCTGCTTACGTTGCGGCAGTATAATGACGAGTTCTCAAATGATAATATTGCGCACACATGAGACGTTATATATGTGCGTGTATCTTTAAGATAATCTTTAATCTACCTAGTAATCTGTTGTATTTGACGTCCAAGTCCGAACGGCCTCCGGTTGCCTGTGTTCAACCTTGCTTCGTAGCATGCGTTCGCCCACGTCTGCTTAGACACGTGGCAGTGGTTTGACGGCAGCAGGCAACCGTGGAGGGAGAGACAGCATTTCCGTTACGCAACCGTGAGTAAAATGCTGTCTGTCTAGTTCTCCGGTCTGATTATCGAATATTCTCACTCTTTCACGTTTACTCAACTGCCGAAATGGAAACCTCCCAGGGGAATGGCCTCAAACGGAGATCAACAAACAGCAGAAAAAAGGTTGCCGATGCGCTTCGTTTCTACGTGAGAAGAGATCTTGGATCGCGGACGATAAAGGCATAGTATCGCTACACCGTCTCTTTATCTGTTTCTTACTATGTCAAGGAAAAAAGACTGAGTCTCGGGATGTGCACCATCGGTACGCTTCGCTAATAAATAATAGAATATTCATTAATTCATAGCATGCCCAACACCACTGGAAATCTTCAGTCTAGGTTGACACCATGGCGGGCCTCTGAAGCTATTTCTAGGCATCTACCATCCTTCTAAAGAGAGTAGCTAATTTTAAATGCTTTTTCACACACGTATTACGTTACGATATAGCATACCATATCGAACTCCTGACGACACGCACCTAAACCGTGACGTGCGACTTAACATGACCGATGGATAGAGAAGACGAAGCAAGATGAAAAAAGCGATGGCCAATCCAGTTTTAGTTGTCGATTTGGGCGAATCAGCGTCACTAAAGCCTGCGGCCCCCCCCCCCACGTTCGTGCAGGTTTCGGTATATTCATTCGTTACATCATCCTTCCTAGGCCGATTATTATTGAACACGTCGAGTGCATTACTACGAAAGTGACGATGACAGAGCACCTTTCGTCATGGCGGCGACAACAGCGGCTCTCGCCTAAAATACATAAAAAGTCTCATTCTAGCGTTCATAAGGGCGTTAGGTGGCTGTGTAGTATGGTATGCCTTCATACCTCTATTGGTAGCTCGCTGCACTGTTTTCCTCAGAAGGTAAATTATATTAGCTACCTTGAATGTAGTTCACCCATTCGCGATTGCCAACCACGATAGAGTCGACGACACAAGCAGGCAGACAGATCTCGTCCGACTTCTTTATCCTTTACCAAATCTTTTTCAGCTGCCTTCTTTTTCAACCTACCTTTTCCGTGTTTTTTGCCGCCATTATAGCGTACCGCTATGGCCTCTGCTTTTCTAACCCGGTCGGAAGAATCTCTTCGGTGAAAATACTACGTTTACGCTGGCCCGGCTAATCATTACCTAGAGTTACACTATAGTGAGAGCGGGAGTCAGAGTGATACACACGCACACAAACACCCATACAGGATACCCTATCCACGTACTTTCACACAGCATATTAAAAAAGAGGCGGAATTGTTCCACTTTATCAAAGTGGAACAATACATATTTAATGGAGCCATATAGAATTTAAAAGCAATCCTCTGAAATTGTGTATTTCGGATGATTTACAAATACGTACAGTTCATTTCCTAGATGAAAAAAAAGTCAGACAGAATTTTTCGGACGACGCAAAGGAGAGAGGACTTTCTCATAACCCTACTCCATGAAGTAATTCTAAACATAAAAGAAAACATGCCATCGTTCTTGATTTTTCTTCAGCAAGGAAAGCTTCACAACGGATATGTAAAGGAGCTGGAAAAAGCATCACTATCTCCACTATTGGTAGAAGCGTGTCTTAGTTCTGGCCAGGTGAGGCTTCGCACCTTAATCATGCCAGACAAAATAGGAATCGTAAGCGAGCGCGCCACTAATATCCTAAAATGGCAGTGGAGTTTCTAGCAAAATCAGATCAAAGGCCGTCTGACCGTAGCAGAGAACCTTTCTACAGTTAAATATCTTAAATGTCCGAGAGACGGTTCGATGAATAACATTGCGTCACTCATTACGGCTTTTAGAAATTTTCTCGTCCATAAGAAAAGTTTACTTTGAATTGTAACGAAAGGCAGCTAGACTGGATACATAAGAAATCTTCAAATTTTGCTCGAATCTAGATGTACCCTCTATATATATATATATATATATGACTTGAGTTCTACTCCCGGCGTGGCCGTTAGGCATTCTATTAGACAGCTAGTTCCTAGCACGAAACGAACGCTCGGGTCCGAACCCATTTTTGAAAACGACTAGCGACGGTAGGGCGAGTCCACGTATCATCCTAAACTCTTGGTCAATAACGCCTTATACGTTGTAATATAACGGATAAACGCATGAAGTATGGCGGCATGATACCTTTCTTACTGAGCGTAACAATCGGAACGTGGACACCAATTAGATCATTTTCGTCCTATCTAAAATGGCAACGTCTTTTGGAACGCAATTGAATTAGCGGTTGTTTGTGAGATACTTTTTCATCGCTGAAAAATCGAAATGGGTCTGCTCCTACGTTTTTGAAGGAACCCTGAAAGGACGTCTCATGACTTGATTATTGTCAGGGAGCTTCCGTCTGACTATTACAGCATAACACTTGTATAAGATGTTTGAAAACGATCTGAGCAAAGGTAGGCTTAAACACATTCAACTTCGTACTAGAATGTCAAATCAGTCATCTATTGCTTCACCTGTCATATTTCTTCTATTCTGGGGCTCTTATCTCCCTAGTAGCCGTGAGGGTGAATCCAGCGCAGAGACATCGAAAAGTAAATTGTTCTTTCTCATATTCCAAAGACGAAGCAACTTTTCTCTTTTACGGTGAGTTAGTGTGTTTGCATTTGAAAAAAATACGGCAGATGAACGCGTTCCCGTAACGACAAGTTCTTCGTTTTTTGTGTTTGAGCTTCTGAGAGTGCTAGCATCATTATATATATATATATATATATATATATATATTCATTGCAACACGTGCATTGATACGTGCATCACCAATGCACACGCAAATTTCCGCTGTATATCTGAGCGAGGAGTGCGGCGAGGTTTATAATCAATTTCCCTAACCCACTGATTACACACACACTTGCAAGGAAGTTCTTTGAAACGGACTCTTTTCTTTCATGTATCAACCTCAATGCTTTACTTTGCAGGTAAGTTATCTATCGTTATGTTCATACTCTACCTTTGAATCAAACTTGAAGCAAACCTGGTCACCCTGCAGCACCATATCGTGAAGTCAACACACGTGAGTTCAATGAAAGATGGATTATATTTACTAACCTGCACCAAGGCGCGTTTACAGATCATCTGCAGTAAAGTACTGGGTGTAAAATGGTTGACTCTATGGAATAGTATATGGCAGTTCCAGTACCTGCATTCGCTGGCTACGTGTAAATACGCACACAAGAACTCAATGTGTAGACCCCATTTATAACGGATCTCTCTTATCGAGATTTGCTACTGCAGTGTCAAGCGTCAGCTGGCTTGTTCCAACTCTAGTATGTGCTACCTTTACATCTTTCCGTATCCGTGATCGCAAATCGGTACTTGTTTTGATTAACTGCTATAACTCAGAGCGAAGTTCCAGTTTTATTCAACGCGCCGTTAACGAGTTTTTACTTAGGGTCTTTGTTTTTTTTTGTTCTCGTTCTTCTTTGAATTTCACGTGTTCGCTCCAAATGAGCACCCCACTCAATTTCTATCAGCCTCTATCTTTTCTTTTTTAAAGAGTGTACAGTACGCTAGTGCGTACGGTGCGACACGAAAAATCACTTGACGCCTTTGTCATTCCACAATATGAAAATACGTTTTGAGGACCTGCATCAGATGGTAAATCTCTCCCGTACCGCTCTTCAACTTTTGTTAATGAAATTTTGGTTCAAGTAGAGATTTTCAGTGTAATTGGGTACTCCTGTAAAAACGGTTGCGTGCCTTCCATACTTGGCCATCGTGTGCCATGGCACTAACCCACTTAAGGCCATGGCGGAAAATAGTTCGGCATGTTCTCTTACGGCGAAAACGAACACCTGTTGTGCTGGCCTTATTGGAAACTCTTATTCCCTTTTTTTTTTCTAGCTTTTGTCCAGATGAAAGTCGTAAAGAGTACCACAAAATCCAGCGCAATGGAGAGTTCCATCTTGGCTTATCAGTCTACTGGCTCCGAGCATCAGGTGGCTGATGGACTCGAGATTGCTTTCTCCACCGTTTGTACTAGGTCTGGGGTTACAGTTAAGCTTTACTCAAGCTCTTTCCGAGGTGCTTCAACGGTCGGACTGAGTGTCTTTTCTGGACCGAGGTCATGGGATGCTGGAGTTTCTGCACTATGTTATATTAATGAGCCCTAGACTCCGTATTTTTTGGGTGCCAGCTCGACTTGGTTTCTGCGCATAGAGTATTTCATACAGTCTAATTCTGTGTTGGTGTTTCTTCTGATTGCGTCTCGATTCCGCAGTCGGACGCAATCTGATCGTCTGCATATATGACTTATTCTACTTACTATTTCTGGCCCAGATAGTCTGAAAATTGCGTCACACGAAAGACTACGCACGATTGATCTCAAGTAAACGTATACTACGAGACACTTCTGCCGGGACATCATACTCAATGCCATCGTCCGTTCGGATTTTTCGGTCACTCCGACAGTTGAAGATAGCGCGTCTAAAATTTAGAATTATCGATTCTGTTTCCAGCTTATCCAAATTTATCGTGCAGTAGAACAACCAAAACCCATGGTCTTCGACGCCCTGTCACTTCCTTTCAGCACGTCGTCCTACGGTCAGCTTCACAATTCATGTTAAACCAAGCATCATTCTTCCTCGATTTTACTGGTCATCCGCTGCATAATGACGCCGCTGTTTCCGTTATCTCCTCTCACCCACTTTAATGAATTTCTCTCGAATCAACTTTGTTGTGTTGTTTCAGATATCATCCGCTCCCTTTCTCTTCGTTCTCGGTACCTTTAGAGTGGTTCTCGACAGACCCTTTGACTTAGGGGATTTTCGGAACACCAGCTAGCTTACCTCAGACCATCTGGTAGCTTTTTCTTACGGAGAGCCTCTTAGTCCTTCAATGAGTCCTTGCCACTTATTTTTGTTCTGCTTAGCACCGGTTGGTTCTGGCTCCTTAAAGTTCACTTACGTCGTTAAATCATATTGTTAGTTTCACTACATGATACTTTTAGTAATGTCTGTTTAGGCGCAGTTACGAAGTAGCTCACAATCACCATCGTAACAGATATTACAGACTAACTCAACAAAAGATATTAAGCTTCAAAAATGAATCTCTCACATTGCAGACACCTTTTTCAAATATATTTTCAAATACAGTGTGGACAAAATATCACTTCACGATATATTTCAGATTGAATGAAACACCCCGGTAAAATAAATCAGATTTGTTTTTTGTACACGCAAGTTTTAACGTGTATTGTCTCAAGCCTAAGATGAAAAAATAAGTTCGACTGTTGTTGGCTATAGATGTTTTTGCCTTTTTGGGTAACTGCTGTCTTTTGATAGTTGAGTACCTTTCAAATGCCATCCATTTCTATAATGTTTATCACTTGTCATTGCTTTCAACATCAAGAGGAAGCCTGACACGGAACTTTATAAGAAACAAGAAAACATAGTGTGGATAAAAAATCGAACGATGGATGAGTGCTTTGACCATTATAACAAAATACTTGCGCTTAGATATTCCTTTTACTAAGTTGTTGTTGTTGTTGTTGAAGCGAGCATATTACATTTTCATTACTCAGAATTAGCTTTGAAATGAGCTTCACGAAAAATATTTATTAAAAGGTCAATGTACTACATAATACATACTAGCTATACAGTGGCATAATTCAAATATGCTGGAATACAGCAGGCAAGCTTTAGTGACACGTAGTCTTGGCTGCGTATGAGATAATGATAATAATATTCGTGTTTTTTTAGGCATGTCGTTAAGTTGTCCTTGAAGTGTGGCGATTCGGTTGCTGGGTTAACGGGTTTTTCCTATTTTTTTTCTTTAGGAACACGCAACATCTGGGTATCCCAGTGAGTCCATGAGTCCTAGTAGGCTGGGTGTCATGGAGCGACTTTGCACGGAATAAGAGCTAGAAAAAAGAGATCAACCTGTTCGATTTCGAGTCCCGTTATTATCTATTGAAGGTCGCGCTAACGACATTGACTATTAAAAGGACAACTGGTCCTTCAGGCACTTCAAGGCGAACATTCTATTGTTGTTTAGTTGGCGATCTTCAGTATTCCCTAGTTGTGAAACAGAAGTGGGAGGACTATGTAGACAGACCATTTCAGGCGGTGCTATCCGCAAAAAATAGCAGCATCAGAGCACCCGAGTTGCTTTCCTTTTATCCCATAACCCTTTGTTTCTGGCCACGGCCTCGTGCTCTAGCTATATACATATAACGAGAGAGAGAGCATCCTTGTCTGTTAACTCCACACCAGACCTTTAGCCTTCGGTTGGGTGGCGTCAGACGCGGTTAAAGGCGGAATCCAAACAGAGATCAGAGTTAGTTTTTCATTTTGCTTGAGAACATTTGACTTGTGCATCCGCTACAACTGAAACAGCGGGCAACAGAACAAAGACGTTTGGCGAGAAGAAGATATAGGGTAGCTTCATAAAGTTATTATTGCCCTAGGTGTTACCGTCATCGTCGTACCCGTCGAGTTCTTACCGCTACAAATGTTACTCCTGCCGGCGCTATCGCGGTCTGATGTCGCGGTTCTCCATACTTTTGTATTGAATGCTGCACTGCTCGACCAAGTTTATATCTGTTACTTGTTGCCTGTCTTTTTATTTAGATTCCTGTCAGGTTTTTATCGATTTCCTGTAGAGACAGACAGATAGAAACGCATATAAAAAGGCGCACGAATCGAATTACGAGGCGGCGTAAGACGAATGTTAAAAGCTTTCCTGTAAGAAGCAGAATAGCTAGTCTTTAGCGCTTCAGATCTTATGGAAGTCAACAATAAAACATACGATAATGTCGCATATATGCATGAACAATACCTGTCATATTTTAATGATGATCCGAAATGGCCGAGATGAACTCACGTTGCCAACAATTTTTACCATATTACTGGCGTCCTTCTCAGAATGCCCCTTTCCACTGGCGGTCCCTTTAGGGCATCAGTCCAAGAAGCGAATTTAAGAACATCAAATTAGTTGAGACAGTGAGTGCTTTGAATATCTCGGGTGCGACCAAACGTCCTAAATGAAATACGCTGAACAGTTTCATTTAGAAACGCGTCCTGCTATTAGAATAAGGCTCCAAACGCATTCAACAGAAGTTTTCTTCAGAAACGGATTATCGATTAGAATACTAGATGGTAGTATTTTTATTTCTGAATATGTTGTTAGTGTATCATCACTTTATTGTGCTACTTTCGATAGAGCTTTCTTTAGCGGCTATTTTTTTGTCATGGTGTAACTGAGTTTGAGGGTAAAGGGGCGTCCCGTATGTGAGGCTGTAAGTGTAAGCGTAACCTTGTGAAACATCGTTTGTTCCTCCGCGATCGTTCTTACCTAGCAGGATCGATCGCCCACGATAAGTTCCGTAAAACAAAGATACGAATATAAATCACATCGCATCGCTCAGGACTCCTTTCGTTCTTATGAATCCGCTTCCACTGCTGCTATCCATCGTCTGCTGCCAGTCACTAGCGAGGCGTTCCGTACACGGCTCCTAAAGATTACGGTGTCACCATTATGGCAAACAGTGACGATGGGCCGAAAGCCGAACTAGTTGTATGAAGCCAGCGAACAGGGGATAAGGGAGACCGAGAAAAAGACCCCACCAAGAAAAACACAACGAGGAAAGGGATCCAGCACTAAAAAAAGACTCCGAGAAAGAGAAAGGAGAGAAATTAGGCGAGAGGGATTAGAAAGAAGAGGAGGAAAGTTAGGGGAGGAATGGAAAGGCCCAGTGAAAATAGCGGGAATAATATGTCTTAGACACGGATTTTCTTGATAATGGAAACGCACATTGTGCACTCACAGGTGGATCTTGTGCAGCGAACGGACAAAAACCGAAAAAATATCGTTTCATGTTGACCACGTCGAAGGAAACAAGCGAGCATTGATGGTTATGAAAATACGATGGAAGCTGACACGGCGATAAAAGAAGTGAATGTTTGCGGGCACGTTAGACCCAGAACTGCGGCGACAGATAAAACTGATAAAAGAAAAATAACAAAGAACCTAGGCCAGGCAAGAGGGTACTGGAGAAATAAAAAAAAAATATAAAGGAGTCGTTCGCTTACCTTAATGGTTCTAAACATCGTTAAGGTGAGGGAGCACGGACAAGCAAAAGACGAACATTGTAAAAATTACATAGTAGGACGACACCAAAGGAACAGGAAGTGCAGGCAAGCGACAAAGAGAAAAATAATAGAAGAAGTAGCAGGTTGTCCAGGTGTCGAAGGTTCAATTAACTAAACTTAAATGTTTCTCATACACCCTCGACTGGCAATTTCTATCAGATTAAATGGCTACAAGTTTAACAGCTCTTTTCTCAGCCTTTTGCTTTGTTCTGTGTTATGCTACACAAAAGCATTTAGCATTTGCAAACATTGCGGCACTGCGTGTCCACATGTACGCACAATATAATTACCTATATACGCATCGTTTGTCCAATCTGCACATTGGTAACAGGTTAAACCGTATCTCAATTCTTGGGACACCAGATATGTCAATACGATTAATTGAGTACCTTCTTGCTATCCAAATAATCGTGCCCGAAGCCCATTGCGTTAGTTTTTATCGCTCTATCTATTACTTTCGTTGTTAAAAAAAAGTAGAGTAGCCCGAATAGATCGGAGCAACGAACATAGCTCAAAGCACTTATTCCATTATTTTATATGATAAGTGCTATCTAAAATGTTTATAAATAATGCCAGCTCTTTTCATGTGTCATCTTTTAATGCAGTATATGAATCTGCCCAGCTCTTGTTTTAATCCGAGAATGATTTTTTTTTCAAGTATTAATAGCATATTTACCTCTAATATAATTCTGATAAATGGCAAGCGTAAACCCAGCCTAAGATTTGTAGCTTGTTTCACGAATCCCTTCACTAAATGCAGCTTCACGCTATCGATCAAAGACATCGCAGGGATACTTGCGAACAAAAAAAGGGTTGGTATTCTGACGGTCAGGATACCGAAAAAAATGGTTCGATTGAACCAGTGGTGGACTTACTGTTTATTGGTTCTTTGCAGCCGCTTAAAGCTTTATAAATAAAGCACTGCATCCCGTTTGGCAAGAAAGCAGTACTCCGCAGAAGCAGTAGTTTTGAATAAATAAATAAATAATATGTTTCCTTTTTAAAGTTTGGCACAAAGATATTCGGAGTTCATTTCAATTCTAGCGTTGACGTTACGACAATTTGACCGTCAACAAACATTTATGACATGCATAGGTTGACGTGTCTGAATGTCCTCTCATGTTTAACTAACAGTTACAGACAGCAAGTACATACTTACAAGACAATGTTTCTATATGTTGAAACTATACACTTCATTGACATACCGTGACACGCCTCTAACGATCAGTTAAGTTACAGATGGTAGGTACTATTGCATGTGAGAGTGTTCAAATGGTCGTCAATCCGAATGTCTCTAATTCCTGAGTTGAAGTAAGCAGGCAAGAGAATTATCTTCCGTAATGTTAATAGACGACTATTTCTAGCGAGATAACAAAACCTTTAATAAAGACCTTGTGTCTAGGCAAGAAAGAGCGGTTGAAGAACGTGCCCGACGAATTTCGAAAGCAACAACTGTTTTTGACACAACAAGGTGTTCAGCAGTGTACATTCAAAATGCTGTAATAGACTCGTCGTATAAACTTTCAACTTCAATCAATAATATCTATCCTGCCCACTGTTCCTTCCCAATTCTTTCAGGTCATCCTTGAAAAGCATTTTCGTACAATAAAACATCACATTTTACTATATTTATTACAGTAAGGATTGTGCCTACAGTTGTGAGCGAGTGCGATGCTTTTTTTCTAACACTGAGATAGAATTAACGAATGCCGTTATACGACGAGTACCAGCGGACTCATTGAAGTCACTCGTTAAGTTTGTTAAAGATAAAGCTATTCATAATCCCTTTTACTTTTTGATCCGTTCAAAAATTATGGATAAGCCGACGCAGACACGAATGACTGTATGACCATATGGCAGAACACACGTACATGTCATTCATATGAGGTCAATTACTATAGCCAATGGTTTGTTCATCGATCGTATACTTTATATATTCGATGATTTAAGGCAGTCTGATCAGGTTTATTTGTGCTTGATTTACCCATTACTCATATTGCGTATCATTCAGTCAACAATAATAAGCAGAAGACTCCTCATACACACAAGGTGTGTCGGCCAAGTTCGGGCGAACTGTGTTAAACTGCTTCTCGTGGTAGGCTCTTACTCAGCCGCTATTCTTCGTAGTAAAGGAAACCACAGGCTCATCTTGGCGTAAAAAAAAAGTGTTATTTTCGCGACTTCAGCAAAAATTAGCTATTGCCCAATTAATAGGACAGTTCGCGGAAAACGAACGACACCGAGAATATACACCCATGTTTTTACCTGGAGTCCACGATCGGTGTTATTGCCAGTTCGAGTGAGGCTTGTAAAAATATCGAGGGAGATTTTCATGGGGTAAATCAGAAGGTATTCAGTAAGATTTAGGTCTGAACTATTTAAACTACCAAAATGGAGCTAAAATCTATTTGTGATAATCCTGGATTTTTATACAGGGGTCAGCGGTTCGTGAGAAGAATATCTGGGTAGGTTTTTTGCTCCGTTTGGATTTTTGGGACATTTGGCCTCCTGTCGACCTGACATGTATTGCAAGAATTTTGTGTGGAACGTATTTGAGCGAGATGTTTAGGAGTCTACATTGAATAATGTCTGGCGCGCAAGTAGAGTTAAATTTAAATGGTTGGCGAATTAGAGAAGGAATATTTTAAAAATAGCTGGTGAGTGACCTAGGTTCCGAATTAAATCTGTAATCAAGCTGAGCAGAAACCATTTATTAGATAAACACAAAGATCAGGAATGACGCTTACTTTGTTTTTGTTTAAATACAGCTTTAAGAAAGCATAACAAAATCCCATAACGAAAAATCATTGTTGACAGTTTCCTTTCTCTGAGGGGCTCTCTTTTGGGGTGGTGCCACGGCAGCCTTGACTGTAAGACCATCGCTGGTCAAATTTCAGCGTGAGTTATATATTAATTATTATTATATATTATATGTTTTGCTTTATGGATTCCGTCGGCAAAAGCTCAGAAAAAAAGACGCAAGACCACCCGCGTGACGTAACGTCTGATGACTTAGGTCGAAAATGTAAAAAAAATAATAAAATGAAGCAACGGCCCCTTTTTTTGGGAAAGATCGCCAGATAATCCGGTCTATGTCTATCTAATCTACAATGGTCGCACAGACAATACAGTACTTGTTTATAGTTTTTCGAACTGATTAATTTATATTTTTTTATCTTCTTTTAAATAACCATATATTGTTAATGTGAAAGTTTTTGCTAATAGTGACTCTTGCTTTGTAGCTGCCCCAAAAAGAAGGTTTGTTGCTTTTGAAGGTTTAACGGAACTGACTGACCCCATTAAGAGAGAGAGCTTCACAAAGAACGAGTACGAACAAACGTGAAACAATCTACAAAGTTTTCACTGTGATAGTCAGTGGTTTTGAGAAGAATTGGCGTAGAGAAGAGCTCCTACGGAGTTAAACTATTTCTAAACAATATATGTTGTTGAAAATTATTGCGATCTTTATAAAGCCAAGGTGGGACTGAAAAGAATTCAAAACTAATGGAGTCATGTACACTATTCTGATTCGACTTGATATACACTTAATGCCACAGTTACGCGTTCGAAATGTCACGTCCTGACAGTCCTGACCTAGGAACTAAACAGGTTTAAATCAGTAGAACATAACCTGAATCTTTTGCCTCTGTGCTAATGAATGAGATCGCTGTCATGCTATGAGGAAATTTGGGCAAACTGCATAGATGCAAAGATCACAAATGGGTGCACGTAAAGCGTGCTATTTGTGACAACATCTATCGTCAGGCAATAATGGTTAAAAGTTATCTTGAAGTAAAGTGAATAAATGTGTATGTGATTTATTTACTTTACCGCGTACTATTACATCGACATGGACAGTCAAATATTTACCGCCCAAACCAACCGGTCAGCCATTAGGCCGGAGCACCTAGACGCAAGAGCTCTCCTCAACCCAGTAACGAGTTCTACATGGCTACGAAGTGGAGCGGCCGGACCGCGCATGAAAAAGGCTCATACGGCTTGCTGCAAAGGCTGCTGCTTTGAAAGCTTCTCCTAAACAGGCTTTTTCGGGATTTGAAAAGGACCTATAGCTACATTGCAAACTCATTGTCTGACGAAAGACTGACCACTAACGGTAACCAACAGCCGGCGGGGCGGGCTAAAAGGCTGGAGCAAATGAAACGGGACGGGGACGTCATTGGTACGAGCAAGCGTCTACTGTAGCCAGCAGATAAAAAGAGATGCGCCAAAAGCCTTCTCGTTCTCTCGAAAAGTGCGCCGAACCACTTGAATCATCCGCGCGGTATCAACAGATTGCGCTACCTTACTAGACCCGCAGCTGAAGGCAGAAGCCACATAAGTTAACTCAAAAGTAACCCGGCCTTTTGTTATCATTGGGCGCCGATCTTAAGGAAATCGGCTGCGGTATGCCAGGATAACCGCCCGGGTCAATACTGTCGAGTTGGTAGGGTTGTGAAGACAAGGCCGTGAAAAATTCCTATTGGCAAGCTAAAGCAGTAGATGGTACCTAGTTTTGAGGCATAATACAATATAGCCGATCGGTTAGACACCGATTTCACGCAAACGTCAGCTATAGCCTGAGTTTAGCTTTTCCGATTATTCACTAGAGACCAGAGCATGAAATGATTAGATTGAAACTGGAAAGCTGCAGACGGGGGCTTCGCTGTTCGCAAAAAGCCATCCCGTGATCATTGGAGCTACCGTGAGTCTCTTCCCCGGTTCCCTTTCCTTTTTGTAGCAGCAGTTTGAACCTGCCGCTTCAACATGCAGCAGAACATGCGAGAGGGAAAGCAAACTCTCATCATTAAAATCATAAAAATTGTGATCACCTGGGCACCACCTGACACTATAATCAGTCACTCTAATGACGAAATATTTTGCCTTTTTCAGAGATGAAAGAGAGTAAAAGGGCAAGCTAGAAAATTATTCAACGGATGTTACAATGCTATCAAAATCTTTCACGAGCTGCTGGAAATAAAGAGCCAAAAAATAACGAAAATGGTGATACCTGAAAAAGATTCAGTTTCATTTTAGAAAAATGAATTATTTCTCCCGCTATTGTGCATATGACTTGCACAAGAGATAATTAAAACTGTAAATACCTAAATTAGCTGTGAGTCCTGTAGACGAAGTCATTTGATAAAATATTCGGAGCAAATTTGGCACAGATCTGCTATTATACCAAGCTAAAGCACAATCAATACATTCTCTGGAAGAGGCGTGAAATTTGTCAAGATGACAGACTGCCAGTTCTTAGCCCACGCACGTTTGTACTTCATCAAGCCGAACACAGACACACGTGCACAGTGACACCCAAATATGGAGGAAGAACACAATCCGAAAGCACCTAAATGGTCGTAGGTAGCATTTTGGGCCAACTGGAGGCACTTTTTTTCAGATTGGAGTATGTAATCTGTAATCTGCATGTGTTAAATAGTGTGAAATAGGGTTACGCTGACGATCGCACTGGTCTAGCAACCTGGTGTATCTTCGCGGACCTCTGCGAGTTAAATGCGTACCCAATATACTTACGTTCTGTGCGTAGTGTCAACGTTTTCGAAATTGTGCCTATCAAACTGGTCCTGTCGTTACTGAGCTGGAACTGGATCAAAACTGAACGGACACAGAGATGCTTTTTAAAATAAGCAAACACTGTATGATCCCCCATAGAATAAATATATGTTCCTGAAATGGGTTTTACCACTTGAGATGACCCTCGAGTTCTCAAGCACCGACAGTTAGCTGCTAACCATAAAACGAGTAATTTCCTGAAGGCCTGCGTAAATAGTAGTCCCTAATGATAGTGTGTTACATGCATTTTTCTACGTTAAGTTATTGTTATGTTAAATTTATGAAGCAATGCACCAGGCGCCACGCAAACTTCAATATTCGACTTATTGGATGCCATGTAAGGAAACGCTAAAGTGATCAACAAAGTAAATTTCCGAAAGCGAGTCGCTCGACAACAGAAGCAAAGACACGATGGAACCATCTGCTTGAAGACCTCGATTAATCGTCCTGCAAAATACCCACAAATCGCTATTCATTTAGCCTTTAAATAGAATGGTCGATTCGATTCAACTGAATAGTGAATTTGAATTGGTTCAAATTCTGAGTAATATCTTTAGCCGTACTGCTTTAGTTCAACGAACAACTGCCTATTACCCCTTGCAACTTTGCAGGAGCGCGTCTGGGTCGTTTATGACTATATGCGCTTCTCTGCTTCACTTGCCAGATTTCATCAATTCTGGACGGCATCACTTAAACTGGCTCTACGGTTATTCGGCTGTCATTGCTGTGCTTATTATTACTGACTGGCGTCAAGCCCTAACTCAAAGAAGTTTATAAGTTAATGTGAACCAACGAACCTAGGTTCTTGCTTGGCTTTGCGTTACAATTAGAAGCCTTCTTCTTCTCTCCTATAATCGCTATCACTACCCTTATATTTTAATTATAGCGGTCTGCCACGGTCGCTTCAGCTTCTTCTGGGAGCCGGAATATTGGGATACTACACTTTTCGCATTGTGTCCATGCTCCCTCAGTGCCAGCTAGCGTTGGTCCCTGATGCGCACGACAACGAGCTCAACTGGACGGAAAGGAGTAAGCATAGAGTAGAGCTTGGCTATGACGTAGAACTTACGACATTACTTACACATCGCTGCTTTGAATCTTTCTATATGCTAGTCGTTGGGCGGCGTTATCCCAGCGTATTCGGCTGCGTTATTTTCATTTCAGCTTTTTTCCTTTTCTTTTAGTGCAAAAGAGTGCCAACGCTCAACTGACAACAATGATAGCCATTTTTAGGGTTTGAACGCTGTACGCGTCTGGGCGTATCCTTCTAGCCTCCGATTGCTGCCAAGAGTTCCCATTTTCGGAGGAGGCGGTTCTAAGAAGACCAAGAAGCAGCAGGAAGTGACGATAAAAAGAAACATATGAAAATTTGGAAATAAAAAAGTGAGACCTTCTAATCTCAGTCATGCCGTGGAAATCCTTGCAACACTCCCATCTCCACAAGCTTCTACCCAGTTTATTGAATTCAAACAACATTTGGGGCCAATCTGTGCAGTTGACGACGAAATAGTAATACAGCATGTAACAGAAGGAAAATAGTATGACTGTGTCAAGCAATAAATGGAAGCAGAAAAGGCACCAAAAACTAAATAATATCTGTTATTTTCTAGAGTATCTGGTGCCCTCAATTGCAACGTATCCCTAAGGGAACGACGATGGCTGATCATCGTTATATATATATATATATATATATAACGGCATAGCTTTACATCATACTGCCCGTGTAAAAGATTTAGCGATTGATTGGAGTCATGTCGCTATACTGTGCTTGAACTTCTATGCGAGTTTTACACTTAATCGGCCTGAGTATTTTATTGTACTGGAAAAACTTTTTTATTCACACAGAGAATATGTATACATCATAGTTTAAAACAGTTTATGCTATTTACATACGATAGACATATTATCTAGAGTACGTTTTACATGGCCGTAATAAAACCTAAACCTCAATCAGATATTGATTTTTTGACTAAATAACCAACTAATGTAAGTGCAAATACGGAACTAAACAATGTTGCAAATTTTCTTGAATATACTAGTTTAATCATAAGAAGAAAATATTTGTGCGCGGTTCCTTTCTTCGATTTAATTAATTTTCGTAGTACTTAAGGATACCGAACATCCTTATAGAAAAGTCTTTGTCAATTTATAAGTTTGTCAGTACGCAATGAACATATTTCTCTCTGTGAAGGGTTGTATGAGGGTTGTTATGGAAAACACAAATACACGAACATGCATCTAATAACAAATGTAATGTTCAATATAAAGATATGATTTCAGCCACAGTTTGTTCGATGTTTTTGTTCGATCCGAGTTAGAGGTAATTTAATCCTTAATCCTAAATCCTTAATAAAATAAATGTGTTGTTTTTTAGCTAAAAATGAATTATATTAAATTAGTAAGAAGTTATACTACATAAGAAAATTTTAAGAATTTACTTACGTGACCATTGAAAGCAACCAATGCCACGAAAGATAAAAGTCCTCCTATGAATTTACCGACGACTCCTTTAGGTCTTAGAAGGGGCTATAATAATAAGGTAATTTTCAACAAAATGCCGAATCAAAACGCCTATATTTTTGATTACAGATTAGAATTATAAGAACCTATATTTATATAGTATATGTCATCTGATTATCAGGTTAAACTTTATCGGACTGTCGTACTTACGACTTGTCGTACCAATGATACGTTCATCCCCTATTGTTGGTGCCAGAAGAGCACCAGGCTTTTCTAAAACAAAACAGGGAACAACTATCATAGCATAAAACAGTACGTCGTTTTCGCAATTCAAACGTAGAATTAGCTACTATTCAATAGCCTTGCGTTGGGCGAACCGTCATGAAGACTGAAAACTTCTTTTTTGCACAAAACGCACAGTCTATGTTATTGCTAAGGCCTATGCAGGCTCTTAAAAATTCAAGAGAGATTTCCGTGAGGTAAACCGGAAGATTTTTAATAGATCTGAAGTTTAAAGGGTTCAAAAAACCGGCAAATGTTTCATGAAACCATTTTAATGATTTGGATTTTTTATACAGAACTAGATGGTTGTTTTGAATAGCCGAATGTTATATGTCAAGTAAGTCGTTCTGATAAGCTCGAACGTTTAGTCCCTTTAAGACTATGTGCCATCTTTTTTTGGCGCTTTCGAGCTTTTGTATTTTCAAAACTTTCGACCTCCTGCCAGCCCAAAACTAAATTCAGTTAGGCTTTTTCGTATAAAGTGTTTTTGAACAACACTTTAACAAATTGACGCCTATTTATATCGCCTGGCACAGGTATCATTGAAAAAAAATTATTGCATAATACGACTTATTCGATCATTATGTTTTTAAGATATTATTGAATAATGCAGGCCCCAAAATGAAGAACTGAAGTTGTAATTGCGTTAAGTGAGAACTCAGTGTTTCGAGTTTTGGTGTCGTCGTTAAGCATTCTAGAAATAGTGATAGCTATATGATATAAACAGGACTGCTAGGAATAACACTTCTAGCATCTACAAAAAAAATCGTTCAAATAACTGTTTTTGTTTCGATACAGATGCGACTTGATACAATGAGGCTTGCACACTGCATGAGAGAAACAGGCAGACACGCAAAACTGACTTGGCCTGTTCTCTGGATCAGCTGGAACTTGGAGTCGCGCATGCTTCTCCTGTAGCGGAACATTAAACGCTGAAACCTCGAAGCCTCTAACTTCCAATTCACGTTTTTTATGACATTCGATGTTTTTTTTAAAATTTAAACTATGTGCTCAAGTGAAAAAAAATATTGAGGCGTACAAAGGTTTAAGTGAATCATACAACCACTTAGATTCCATAAGTATTCGTTAGGTATTCAATTAACGAAAATTAGAAATATAATTTTACCTAAAAACATGGAGGTGGTTGTCTCGGTCGATATACTCGTTGTCCAATATATTATTAATAGGGGTCAACTGTCAAACACCGTGGTCCCCAACCAGGATGTCACGCGCAGGTCAAACAAAAGATCTATCCATCACGTGAGACTCTGGTTCCGTTGGCAGAGCAAAGCTATACTTTTATGAAATTTTAATTTCATACGTTATTTGTTAAACACGCGTATCTGCTATGTCGCGCTGACTAGTTGAACATGACTTCATTTTGACATTTGCACTGTGTGGTACAATTTGCGAGAATGACGTGTCGAAAAAATTTCTCTTTGATTACCCAAAAATATCGGATATCCGCAACCCAAATGATAAGAATAAACTGCTACGTATGTACGGTATGATTGCCAGAAAAAGCCTCACTGAGAGAATTAGCTTTTTCGGTTACCCAAAATTAACCATGCACGGCATCGCGATGGGGTATGGAGAACAAACTAAAGCTGGTTTCAGCACAGCGCAAAAAATATACGACAACAAAAAAATTGTGCAGACTCCAAAATTGCATCTTTGATGATCTCCCCGTCATAAATGAAAAAGTTTAAACAAACATGACTTCCAAATCACTGATTGTCTACGAAAACCCTAGCTATATTTCGTGTGTCATAAAAGCCAGACAGATAGTCTTTTAGGCCAATAGAACTCGAACTTGCTCGATATAATTTGTTCCGAAGTTCTCTTAAGAATGTCGTGATAAGTCGTGCGCCATTTTTTTCTGACGAGAAAATGTTTAGCTTAATGCAAAACGCAGAAACAATCGTTAACTTGCTCACAATCAATGAGATGCGCCCTTTATAAGTAAAAGTAATTTCCTGATCATTGTTTATGCTTTGAGTGTGGCGTGTAGTTTTTATTTTAAAAAGGCTAACATATCACCAAAGAGGTTTACCTGCATGGTCACACTTTTGTGCAACTGTAGACAGCGGAAGTCTTTGAAGGAAAACCTTGTGCTTTCCCGCATGATGTACGATGGTATAAGGCTCATACTAGCCAATTTGCCGGCTGGGTCTTAACGCACTTGTATGTACGCCCGGTGTTGAACCTAAACGACGTTGTCACAAATTTAGTAGGCAAACACGTTATCACTGCACGATCAAGAAGACTAGCCGATCGATCCGTTTTTTTTTGTTATTAGGTTTAATCAAAATCGGCTGCTTTAGAGGCCAGGCATGACAGACACATGGCCCCTAAACGGCCGATCCGCTAGATTACCACATGTCGTTTTACTAAGCAAGAGCCTAAAAAGTTTCTACATGAACACATTTTTGCTAACTTCTGCTAAAGAAACGTTTGCAGAATTAAATATGATAACGTTGAAATGAACCTAAGATTAATTTAGGTTCTGAATTTAAGGTGTGAGCAGGATAGAGGTTGTATAAAATGAAGATAATCGTCAGGATCGTACAAGGAATACCTTTGGCTGAAGTAACTGTTAAATAAAAAAACAAAATTGAAAACATTAAAAAAAACAAAATTGTGAAGTCGGTCGCCCTGCGCATACAATATAATGCTGTAATAAGTCACATACACACCGCTCAATACGGCATAGTGTGACTGACATGTGCAGAGAAATAATATATTACCTAGATATTATGATCGTAACTATAAAATAGAATTAGCAGTATAAGGATGCCGGTGATTACTAGAAAACAATGAAAAGGATGTGGGTCCGCTGCCAACCTCAACAGTAATTATCTTCAGCCATCTAATCGTCAGGCCCGTTAGTAGTCACTGAGACTAACGATGCAAGGATCAGCGTACGGCAAAATAGAACTGAGCGGAAACTTGCAGCAGTGAAAGCGCTTGCTTGAGTACTGAATTCTTGTTTATGTTTAGAGGGTGAAAACATTCGAGTAGCCCCAAATTAATCGTTTGATATTTATTAGCAAAATAGTCATTGTTACTGGACATGAGCTTTCGTCATGGCACAATTTAGACAATACTTAGACGTCCATTCACAACGTTAATAGAAAATAAGATGTCGACCGGAAAGTTCTAGCCGATTTGAAAATCGTTTATGCTGTTCATGATATAGTACATCCTGTGGATAAAAGCATTACGTTACACTGAGAAACATTATATCAATTCTGGAATTGAGCCTTCCTTTTAGGACCTTAATGACATCGATGAACAAGTTTCGATGTCTTGGTTTATAATTATAGCGCAAATTGTGTACAAGATCCGAAATGTAGCTACCCGTAGCTAACTGAGAATACCCCAAACCCACCGTAGCTCACACATGATTTAGTTAGAACACTTCCGTGGCCAACAAATTTCCTTCCACGATCTTGCACGTACCTCATAACACAGCCACGCAAAAATATTGAGAACGTAATACCTTCCTAAATGGTTTTCAAGTTTTGTGTTAAAACTGTGCAATATTATAAAGATCTGACAAAAATGGTACTTGGTTTACAATTCGTGACCTATAGGTCGTTTAAATTAACGCATTCTGCTATCATAACTACAGCTACTCTAATGCTTTAGCAGCTCGATAAACTTGTCCCGGTAATCTCGCTACCAGACGATCCAAAGCCCTATATAGGAAACAATAATCAAAATAAATTAAAATTTATTATTATTAACAAATGAAGACGCACCCACCGGAGGTTAGATATGTGTCACTTTTATGCTTTAATTACAAGAATTATTTTTTACAAAACATTCGGCAGCACCTCACCTGGCACCTCGTTAGCCGGCATTTTTTCTCGGCTTTCGTTTTCCATTCTTTCATACCCGTTTTCACATTCCACCGTCCTTCCACACCGTTTTCACATTTTTTTCATCATTATTCTTTCTCATCTTTTCCTACGAAATTATGTTTATCACGTACTTCCAACATTGTGGCCATCTTATAGAGAATAGCAAAAAAGACAGTTTTTATTAGATCGATTCTCGGTGCTTGAGTTTCGACCAATAAGAAACTGGGAGGATTTAGGAAGGGTCTTCTCCCTTTTCCAGCCTGGCATTATCATCATCATTATACCGACAAACCTCAAAAATATACACCCAGGTAGATACAGCTTTCCATTTCTGCTGCCCTTGAACTAACCTGGGTGCACATTCATTAAGCTCCATATTCTCAGCGGAGCTTAGCCTTTCTACTCAACTGTACCACTAACTACAAACTTTTAAATCTGTTTGATACACCACAGTCACGGCTCAATTATCTTCCGACTATGCTCACCTCCGCGTGCAATAGGTGAATTTAAACACCACAGTCCAAGTACAAACTTGTAATTTCGTCTCGCAAAATTTGTGCAACCTTTCGGGGTATTGTTGTTGTCATTACTGTCAGTTCTAATGGTACCTGATTTTTCTTTATTATTATTATTATTCAGCAAGTTACAAGAATCAATTCAATCGAAGTAGATCAACCGATCACCAAAGAAATATTCTTGTTCATTCTAACGTCTCTATATATTTATATGAGCCAGCCTTAAAGGTCGGTTAAAGAAAAAGTAGGCCGACAGTGATGCCGCGGCGCCATCGTGCCAATAAAGGTAGCAACGCTACAAACAACAAGGATAACGACGCCAGCTACGTCGATACTCCATGATCACATCCTTCTTTCAGGAGCATCCATCGTATATAGAGAACATGGTATGATACAAGAGACTGCCAAGATCATCTCAGCCATTATTTTTTTTATAATGTTGCGGCTGCGATACACTCATACACATAGATTTACATGCTGTTCCTCAGTCTCACTAGAAACGACGACATAGACGGGCAGACAAAACATATGCACCATAAGTGTTGACAGTGATGATATAGGAACGGCTATAGTAATAGCAGCAATAATCCATTAATGATAATGACAACAGTAATAACCCATTAATAATAATTATAATAAGTTGAAAGTGGAATTTTGGGATACGAAATGAACGTGATGAGTTAGCACTTAGAATATTGTGTCTAAATATAGCGGTTACCTATCGCACGCGAACTTTGCACGAGCTACTAAGATAGTCGGGCTGTGGCTGTGATGGGTCGAACAGCTTAAGAACAAAATCAAGGCAGCATAGAATGAAATGAGTAAGGCTTTCGAAAAAGTCAATGGGTCGAGCTGAGTAAAAGGACTGAACTCTGCTAAGAGTATAGGACCTAGGGCTTGTGTATCTGAGTTTGTATGAAGGAAACAAAGGGACAGCTGCATTTGGGTGTGCATTTTTGGAGGCTTGTCAGAAATATGTATATATATATGTATGTGCTATTATCTTCCCGTTATGCCAGCAATGCGCATTGTATTTATCCAATACCTACGAACTAGTAATCAGACAGTACCGCACCCGTAACTACTACTATAGCAGCATTGGTATGTACCTGCACGTATCTGTCTGCCTGTCTCTGTCGGCGTCGTATGATGGTTTCTCGTGTCCTTGACGTTATCCATGTTGTCGTTTCGAACGAGACTGAGGAACAGCATATATACGTATGTGCATGCGTGTATCGCAACCGCAGAGATGATAGCTGAGATGATGACCGTAGCAATCCCTTGTCTCATAATATCTTCTCTGTATGCGATAGATACTCCTGGAAGAACGACGTGATAACTGTACGGGAGTATCGACTTAGCTGCCATCATCATCGTTGTTTTTTGTAGTGTTGCTTTTGTCATTGATGCGACGACGCCGCGGCATCACTACCGGCCTACTTCCTCTCTAACTAGCCCTTAGAGCTGGTTTCTACGGCGAGGCAACATCTTTCTTGCATCGGTCTTTTCGTCCATTTGCCCGTTTTGCGCATTCACTGATATTCTTGTAATAATTTGCTTACGTTTATATAGCAGTTGTAATAAACACAGTTCAGTCTCGCGTGCGTTTTGTTTTCAATTAAGCCTGCTCCTTCTACTCTCCTCCTCAACAATGGTGCAGAGCCAAGCGGAAAATGTCATGCTCAAGGTAGAATGAATCTCCGATTGGCTTGAGAATAAACACTTGGTTAAACGAGTGCGGTGGGTCGTCATCGGTCTGAAACAAACAGAGGGTTAACACACGAAGGGAATACAACAGAACTAGTTAAAATATTTCAACCACTTTCTAATAACTCGAAATTTAATTTTCATTTTGTAATGCAGTCACCGAAATATGGTCCAAATGTAAAGTATATGCCTCCACTGTCATTTTCCCGTCACTGCACTAAATGGACAGCAATACTAACTACATTCTGAAAATAATTCATTAAATGATATATTGTTCAATTTAGGCAAGCGCTAAATGTACATATAGGTTCGTATGCATGTTATGATAACAAGGCTAATTCCATGTAGTCGCATATAAGTTCATATCGCATATAAGGTAATTTGAAATCAAGAAGTGAGTCAGCGCAAATCGATAGCAGGTGTTATTTCCGATGCAGTCAGTCATGACATTAAGTGGAACGTGTATTGAATTTAAACATCTAGAATTACCTTAAGCTGTCCCAGTACGACGATCATAATTCCACCATCAAACATTGGTTGACAGTCTGTAGCCGTGATTAGGTGCTGGATCTTCTGAAACGTCAGACCCTGGAACTTCTCCATGATCTTTGTTCGACCCAAAAACTGCTGGCCTTCAAAAGTCATCATACTTTTTTCCTCCTGAAATTATCATCGGAAAAATAAAGTGGACTTCTCAAAGAGATAACGGCTTTCCAAAGGTCGTTTCCTAGCTACAGCAGAAAAGCCTTCACATTTCAAGTCCTGTACGGCAGAAAAATAACTATTCTCCATTCATTGTATCACAAACTTTTAGCCAAGTGTGTTAACATATATAATGGGACACAACAATTCTGTGTGTGTTTGACAATCAGAAATGTCTCATAGCGATGGGGAACACAGGAAGACAGATTATATTCCCTTTAATTTCATAATCCCATTCCTAGAGTAATAATTTGCGGCTAATTGTATTATTCCCATGTTTTTTAGCCCGTAACTCATTTCTTTGCTAATAATCCTAATTTAGCATTTCTGAATTTGGTTTAAGTACTGTGTATGCATTATCATTGTTTTTATAATAACTGTCAATTTTAAGCCAGAATAGGAATCTGCTAATTTGGGAAACTCTGAATACATGTTACTTCTTCGCATAACGATGATTGTTTTTAAATCTGCTCAATATACTTCTAAATTTGACGGAAAGCGGTCTCTTTTGAAACGACTCTAAAATGTTTCCAGTTACTTCATGACAGAGCGGCTATGCTTTACTACGCTTGATTCCTAGGGTAGCCACTATTCAATGACTGCACTCACTTGGGCACTCGTACAAGCAAAAACATTCCACGTTAACTGTACAACAGGCATGACACGCCTTAACGCGCAGTTCTATGGATATTGACAATAGATGTTCCAAGTTCAACAACCGGAGTGACAGCATTAGTAATGCTAACGCTGTCACTCCGGTTGTTCATTGCCACCTGACTCATTGCAGTGCTTCTGATACTGCCATGAACTACATCAGTCGTATTAAATAGAACACCCCGCAAACCCGTTCAAGGAATGGAAGCTCACTGATAACACTATCTGTTATTATAAATCTGTTTCCCAATTCACTTACCTCGCAATTCAACTAATTGATGTGAGATTTGCACCAGAAGATTGCAATGTGGTTGGCCCCAAATGTTTTTCTGTATTTAATAAAATATGTATAAATTTATGTATGGCATTTGGGCCGTTAGACATTACTGCAAGCATTCCTGCCAGTACAAAACAAAGTGTGTCTACGCTCAGATTCGAACCTAGGCCACCACGTGTTTACAACTTCAGCAGGCAAACATGTTACCCGTTGCATTATCACAGGACGCGTTCTACCGTTTGTTCTAAATGTCTATTGCCCTTAAAACGATTCAAGCAAACCCTACAAATTCAGAAAGGCCCAACGGGTTGTCGGTCTGATTCATGTTGGGGCCAGCGTTGTTTTTCAGGCAAACAAACCCTTTATCAACACACCACTCCTCGGTTGGCATTATCAGCAAGCTATTCGATGAATTTCAACTCTCCCGGGCTGCCGATGTCGCCATCTCGCCATAACTCCCCGCTAAGCAAACGCAGCAAGAATAGGCTGGGCCCTTGCTAAATAGGAACTATGGTGCTTATTACATGTTCTGCATTTACCCATTGTATTTCATACAGTTCGTAGGTAACATGCTCACACAAACATCGACACTATTGTAGGCAGTAGGCGCAAAAGGGACCGGAGTTAAGAGTAAAGAGGGTTTTTTTAGACAGTTAATGTCATTACGGTTGAGTTATTATCAATGACTCCTAATATATGCGACGCCTGCTATCGTTATGTGCAGTCCATATACGCGGACCAGAATAGGTTACTAAAAACCGTTGCCCTTTTATTATTGCTTTTATTATAAAATGATGGAAAATATGCACGATGCAACTCAATAACAACACGCAGAGGACTTGATAACTAGCAAAAGAACGTTTATGAAGACCTTATACGAATCTCATAAGGACAACCAGTCTTCGCAGCATCGTATCTGAGCTGCTTGCCGACTTCTTTACAACGAGATATATAAAAAAAAAAAAAGCTAAAGCTCGGCCAGCCTTCATCTCTGAACATACGGTCAATGAAATTGAGAGTCGCAAGAGGAAAAATCAAACACCATGGCTGCTCCTCTGTACGTCTGTACGCACTGCAGGCTCCCGTCAGTGTTGCTTTTCTTTTGAAGCTTTGTTTACCTGCTGTTATCTGTGTAAGTCATCGTCAAAAAGAACTAGAAGGAAGATCACTCAACACTGTAGAACACGCTGCACATCGATAACTGCCCGTGTTCAGGTACACGCAACAAAAACATTCTTCACATTTAGCTAACATCAGCACGAAGAACAATTTCTACTTCAACTCACATTGTAAAAGTTGGCGAGGTTACCCCGCTGGTTTACATCATCGAAAAATCCGTAGTACTGCGTAATGAACGATTTACCAATCGTGTCATACTGTGGGTTGAGCGCGGGCGCCGTCATTGCGCTTGCTTTCTACTTGCTTTCGACAATTCGATATGATGAAGTCAACTGCTGCCAGCCGCGGGCACAGAAGAGTCAACCCTCCAACAACGAACGATCACCACTGCTGCTACGGCCGGCGGAACTAAGCTACGCTGGCTTGGCCACAACACGACCGCACGTTCAGTACAAATCGAAACCACTGCCAAATTCAAGATGGCCGTCGGTAAAGGCCGATCTATGGCTGCGTCAGCGGCCGACCGCGCTAAATTTGAACACGCGGCCGAAACTCGCCAACAGAACCAGCACATGCGTGGGCGAATACCATGCAAAAATATGGGTACAGCTTAGCGCCGAAAGGAAACACACAAAAGTCAATATAACAACCTGGAAAAGCTGGGACTCGAATATGACAACACTCCCAAACATTAATATAAAAAAGATTTGGCGTTAGAGAAAGTTATGTGTACAAATATAATTTATACAGGTTTTTGTTATAGGAAGGTGAGAAGATTCGAAAGGAGAACTAAATAAAACGAAATAAGCTGACAACTCGGTGCTCGATAGCTTTATCTAAAATTGGCAACAGATAAAACTTCAACAAAATAAATTACGACAGTATTCATATTCGCGTAACACAAACATATCGAGCACTTCTATGATGCGACTGGGCAATTTATTTCAAACCTATTTTCTTTCTTACCTATCCGTTTTTTAATACCTTATAATTTTCGGACAAATATTCCACATAACGCTATGATCGCGTTACCGCCATCACGTAAATTTTACACACATACGTATACATCAATATGTAAACTTTTTCTCAGTAGTATTTAAATTGTTTGGCTTAAAATGTACGAACTCAGAATTTCGCATTGTAGAATGATCTCTGTGTCGACATATTTCAAGTGTGACGTACTACTATTATTATCAAATGTTATAAGTATATACTGTTTGCATAAAAAAAAAGTAAATTGATTTAATTATGTTGTATATCTGCTGCTTCTTAGTGAAGTGAACGATTGTATAGTTACAGCAGCTGGAAATACTTTATGCGTTCCCTTTCATTTCACAACCGTGGATAGCACAACAACAATCAGTTTGCCTTTATCGCACTACTGGCCGCTTGTATGCTGTGTATTTTGACCGAATGGTAAATATTAAGGATTTGACATAAGCTGAAACGAACTCCTTCAACGATCTTAGCAACGTCAACAATTACTTTTGATGATTGCATCCTAGGACTCTACCGGGCAAAATCATTGGTTGAATGCACCATTGGTAGCGTCGAACTTGTCGCTTTGTCCTCGGCCCGTCATCAACCAATCAGTCACTAATGTTTCAATGACTGACAGCACATCAATGACGAGCATACATAGTTCATGATTGACATCATGCTTATTTTCGGTCGTAGGTACAGAAATGGCCGTTGAACCGAATAGACCAATTGTAACCACCCGGTGTTATTAATAAAGCAGCTCTTCCTGACGAACTTCGGCATCCCTTATAACAGGTTTACATTCTACAAGCGTTTGTGTAGCCAACAATGCGCTTACTACGCATATGTGACCGGCGGTCGTTGCGACGAGCGCCATTTAAAAGCCTATTCTTCAAATGTTTCGTCCTCTTGATACCGCTGACATCAATCGAGCATAATTGCTGGTCTGTATCTACCGAATAGCGCAACTACTTAACTGAACCGCATGCACTTCGGCTAGAATTAATCACCTCTCATTCCAAATGAAGGCTGAAAACGATGGCGCCGCTAGCTATGCGTGTCGAGATGCTGTCGACGACGAGATCGATGTATATACATGTCACATAATGCTTGCAAAACTGTGAATAATAAATTGAACAGCTTCACTACACATGGCCATTACGAGCAATAACTAGTAGTCAGCAAATTTGTCATTGGCCAAATAGTCCGTGGATGACATCGCCCAGCTAATCGACAACAACACAAGTGTCTACCGAGAAGTCAGGGTCGATTTTGGTCATTTACTGTTCACCGTTCTTCCTGTTGCCTGTTGTGAAGCTCTTGCATGTCCCTGAAAGGCATCTGGTCCATTTTTTCGGTCCCTTGTCCTTGTCGGGTAAGCTAATGGCATATCATCAATGGGCAGCAACAATCAACCGATTGACTGACTACTCTCGGTCGGAGCCAGCTGAAATGATAGTAAAACTATAATTGTGCGAACTTAAGATGGTTCGGTACTTCATAGTAGTCATTGTCGTTGTTTGCGTCACCTGTTACGTCGTGAAACTGTACGCAAGGTTGAGATGTACACCCGAGTCTAAATCCAGTGCAACTGCCAACACGTGCATCAATGCATAATTGGAAGCAGTTGCTTTTTTTAACGTTCGTTCTTCTCTAGTCGTATACTAGCTGTCTAGTCGAATAGCTAGCTGAAATCCGCTGTCGCTGAAAATGACCAAGGGGGCCGAAGCGAGACTATTTTAACATAGCGTATCTGTTGGCTTTGCGAGATATTACAGGCACTTGTTGCACCTTTTTAGCGCAACAGAACCTCGACCTTGTTGAGAGATGACGTTAGAGCTTTTCGATAATCAAAAAGGCATCAGAGATCAGAACCCTCAATGTCTGACAGAATCCGACTGTCTACACCCTAATAGAAAATGCCAAATTCAATGACAACGTAGCATATCGAAGAAGATGGCATCAAATGGTTAAGAATCCGACAGGACTCTTTAATAGCTGTCAGGAACGATGTTATGGCCTTTAGCCGACGTATACTTATGTATAAAACGAGTAAAGTTTCTGTAGATATATATATATATATATATATATATATGTATATGTATATACCGTCTCAAGCATAGCAAGCTAGATGTTGACTACTTTGGCCAAATAAGAAAAATTATATCTAAATATTGTTTATAAGAATAACTTTCTTACGTGCCGGAGGTAGGAGCGCATCCTCTGTAAGCGGTGGGTCATTTTTCCACACTTCGTTATCATTGTCACAGCGTAGGTTGAATTGCGATAGTCCTCCAGTCCTGTTGCTGAAAGTGAACTGTGAATATCCCGTAACCAGCCTTTCTGACATTTAAGAGTAAGGTGACGACTGTACCTCGTCAGATAGTCTAACGATGTTCAAAATGACGTAAAGTATTCAGTGGTTCCTGAAAAATAATTGTTGATTTTACCCTATTTACTCTTAATCTTTTCCATGTGAACAAGCGTCTCCATATGTTATTTTCGAATAGATTAATAGCATGTTTACCCTGGTGGACCTCTGAAAAAAGTGATGAAAAGTGCAACAATAATCAATATGCGAAGGTAAATGCGGCAGCTATAAGCGTTTGAAGATCTAGAAGCCTATGGGGCTTGCGAAGTGTGACTGGTCATTGCCTCCAACCATACCGATGATATCTGCAACGATGCTCGCCTAGAGGTGTTTGGGCAGCTTGGAAAGCTGATTGAAAACACACTAAGCATAATTAGAGGGTAGGGAGGTCTCGCGAATAAAGGAAACATTTGGTTTCTATTTGTGCGTTGTTATCTGTTATTTTCCGATTGTTACTTGCTCATGAATCTCCTTCGGTGTTCTGGCAGCCAGCCGTCGTACATGCAGGCTTCCACAGGAGACTCCGCTTTGTTTGGAGATGTTTATTATAAGTAACCGCAAGCAATCATCATGGTTCTTGCGGGCGATGGACGCTAAAGAAGCTCTTTATGATCTTGCTTCTCTAGTGGTCGGGGAAGGGTGCCCTCGACTCTTTAATGGACAGAAAATATTGGTTATTTCGCACACGCTCGAAAGAAAACCAGCCAGAGGTTAAGTCAACGACTCCGTAGAACAAGGACCTTGCTAGGTAGGAACCCTCGAGTTCGATTCGATTTATTGAGCAACAACAAATGTATAATTGGCCATAGGCCATATCGTCATTTCGGTTATGTGAGAACAGTGTACATGCTAACGTTTTCGCTACTAAACCGATAAATCTATGTAATATCGTTCGAGAATTTCAATAAAATTCAAGGTAGAGCCTGAAACAAAATAGCGTTTGTCTTTGTGTGGCAATGCAAATTATTCAAAGCTCTTGTAAGTGTTGGTCATAAATGTATATAAGGTCTCTTTCGCCAGAGCGTTCAAAAGTAATAAGAAGGTGTCACCGATTGTACGTCGTTTACGAGCCGAACTACTCGATGAGTTCACAGATATGTGCTAAGCTACTGTTATGGTATTTTTTTGGAGAAATTTGTTAACGCCGAAACCCGGGTCTAAAGCAGCCAGTTGCTTGTCGGATCTAGTTTTACTTAACTTGACAACGATGCCTTATCCCTGATTACCATTTGTCGCTCAATATTATTATTATAGATAGTTTTGTAACGTAGGTTTTTGTACTGAATTTTCACAATTCTAAAAAAATCTGTGTCTATTCGATTTGACCAAATGTGTTCAAGTTATTTCACAGTAAAAATATACGTCGGATTACTAGGATTTCTAGTGATCAATTTAATGTCGAATATTTCTTTGTGCGCTCTCGAAATAAATTGTGATTGTGTGATGTACTATGTTTTCGTAGTACACGTACGATCCTTACCCATAAACAACTGCAGGAGATTACGACAGTTATCGCAAGAAAGTGAGTCTTACCGTTTATACTGGTCGTTCGCTAGCACTCGCTACCTGGCGACTCATTGACTCCGCAGGATTGTGTGTAGAATACTGTCGCTACGCGAGGACTATATAAGATGGCGCCTCTAAACTAAGTATCTCTATTTCGCTTTGTTTCTCAGACTGTATCTAGGGGAAATGCAGGTTTTTTAGCGATTTTTTTTTAAGCGTGCTTAAGGCGTCATGTCTGACGGTCATGCCTACTCAACGCAACCACTATTTATTGCGATTACAGCTTCAAATCGAAACCTAAATGATTCATTTACCATTTTGTTTTTATAAGCATTCTTCCTTTGACCCGCAAATAAAGTTTAGTAGTAGTCGTACAACAAATGGTATTGCTGGGTGCAAATTTGCTGAAATGTCGCTCGAATACACTTCAGACAAGAAAATCTATAGTAGGTTGTAGATTATCAGCAGACCAAAGGCCCAATAATGCACAAGCTTCAAAGGGCCAGTCGAGCACAAAGGTGCAGAAAGTCACAAAAGGACGACCAAATGAATAATTAACGCTGTGCTATTGAAAATGGCTATCAATTTTTATGTGAAATACCTAAATGTATCAACAAAAAAAAAGGCTTTTTAGGCTATTTTGAGACGTTTATGAGCTGCCTATAAAAATATAGACTCCTCTAATACTTTCGAAAAATTACCGATTTACTGGAATTCTCCCTCGAATGTTTCACAAAACAATATGAAAACTGGCAACAACCATCGATTTCGGGCACAAAAGGAATTTTTGGTCTCGTAGACGCTTCCCCAGCGCGAAGAGATCGGATAATAACGGATCCTCGCCAAAACGCACTGCTTTTGGCCATTAGGTGTTTAATGTTTTATGCCAGAAAGAAATGGGCTTCGTGTGGTACCAGGAGTAGTGGATAAACTTATGCCCGTTGTGACAAACAGCCGTACAAATTTTTTCCGATTCGAACGCGGTACTTTGCGCGTTATAAAGGTGGGCATTGTATTTTCGTAGACTGTGCATTTTCAAGTAATTATGTAAGTTGTACTCAGTCAAACACGCATTCTTTACTATAACCAGAATAAAGGTCGGATCGAACAGATACCTTGAAATTTCCTACCTGCTACTGTTTTAGGGCCTCTCCAATAGGTTACTGAACCGTTCATGCACATACATGCGTCGTGCTTTATCGGGCTTTCTAGTGCATGTTAAATTTACAAAGAGTTCTGCCTATGCTGTATTTTTCAGATGCTGTAGTCTTTTTCTAGTTTTGACCACATCCCTAAACGAACCTTTTGTCGACGAGCTATATACTTCTTACTTTGTTACAATAAATACACCGACCGCTCAATGAACTCATCTCGGACGGATGGACAGACGGATCAGTGATAATTGGTGTTTCTAACCTAAGATCTAAGTGTTGTTCATGATAAAATGTGTTATTATCTTAGTCATTTTCATTTAGTGGCACACGAAACACTTTGTTGTTGTACGGCAAAGATCGATAAACTCTTCATACACTCGCCCTAATGGCTCATGTCTATATTACAACATCGGGTAGTAGATTAACATGATGACCATCTGCTGCCGCGACAGCTCGCTTTTTCAGTCAGGACAGCTAAGGACGACGTGATAAGCTTTTTCCGCATAAGTCCCCACGAAGGATGCAATTATCCAAATGGCACCTAGTTTTTAATCGTGACAATTAGATAATCAACTAAACGGTAGGTAAATCAGTAGTGTCTAATTCCTCTCATATTCTATTGGGCTATCTATGGTCGACAGGAATCTTCTTCTTGGTCTGCTGTTGTCAAGTCTAACTACTTTTGGTTATTTTTGGCGGTGTTCCAGGAGGGGGGCGATAGTAGCGAAACATTTAAGACTGTCTGTATCCAGTCAAATACGTGTTTGTTTTTCCTCTGCATAAGATTCTTGCTGTTTGTATCGTGCTCGTCGTCGGGAGAGGCACAGCGGTGGTGGCGACTATGTCCCCCTGATAAATTTTCGAGTATAGGTAATGATGATGTCTCTTGCGATACGATCTTTTTGCTGACCAGGACAGCGGCAAGACGTTATCACGATGGCTTCCCATTTTGTTTCTTAATACATCCAACCTTTCGTAGGCACACAGTTTTGGTATTTGTTCACGATACCTTCCTTTCATGTTGCTGTTTGTTGGCCGATTCTAGAGTGGACGAAGAAAAAAGTTGCCTCTCCAGCCATAGAGTGCTGTTTGATCGCCTCTGTCCAATTACAGCTGCGCCAACGTCTATCTCATTTCTACTTGTTGCCTATTCGTCCTGACAGCGGAGATCGCGGCGCATGCGACCGTCCGAGTTGACCGTAACAACGGTCGCCGCTGTCATTGAAGAACGAGTGCGAGAGAGCCAGTTTAGTGAATGGATCACCACCGACATTGGAGTCGACTGAGTCTATTTGCCTGCCTGTCTGTCTGCCAGTGCATCGTAATCTATTGACTAGAGAGCGAGGAAACAAAACGAGGAGGAGGAGAAGGGGGGACAAGACACCATGTGGATGTAACGCACGCCAGTTTTATGGTGTCGCTGTTGACTGTAGGGGCCTATATCCAGATTTCCGCTCGGCTGTACATGTTGTTATTGTATTGAGAGGATCTTGCGCGTGCTAGAGAATGGTAGCACTCTGCCCATTTTGCTGTTGATCTCCTCTTTCTTGGCTGCTCTGCTTATCCCCTGCAAAGCGTAACTTAATAAGCATTTTATTTGCTCATGCGACCGCGGCGCTAGTATCGGTTACGTATTCCGTGTAGCTCCAACAATACGTGTTCAGTGACTCGTTCTAGGTGAATTTACCCGCACGAGTGCAGTACAGAGAAGGGGAAAAATGTGTGCAACAAATTGGCCGCATTCACTGTAGTTCTGCCCACTCACATGCACTTGAAATAGCGGGTATACCTGTATGAGGTATCGAGTATTAATCTCGATCGAAAAGAACTGATATTATGCCATGATTGTTGTGAGGAGGAATCGTGCAAGTGAAGTCTCCTAGGTGACCGTGACGATCCAGTAAGAGTATTGGGTGAAACTTTAGCCTACTACTCCTGCTGAGCAATATGATGTATAGTACAAGTGATTAAATACGGAAATAATTCTTCAGTTGGGTATATCTCGTTATTGCAGCAGTTACTTGTGCATCCGTGAAGTTGAGGCAGAGAAGTGTGTATAGTGAACTTATTCACCGAGCATCGAATGGTACAAAAAAAAGTCTCCTGAAATACACGATGATGTCTATTTTTCGGAATTCCGGATGGCGACAGGATCGTGTAGATGCTTTTTCCCTGAAGCGTCAAACAAGTTCAACAAGCCTTCGTTTTCTAGCGGAATATGAACGAACCTCAAATGAAGTAGCGGAACTGCTAAATTCCTCAGCGTTGTCAGCTGAAGCAACACTAAGTAGCTTCTCTACAGACTGTTCCTATGACTTCATTTCGTTTGAGGTAATATTGCAGGCGTCTTTTATGGTTTACATTTGGTCCTGTACATGTGTACAGAATGAGCTAGTAGACTCTGGACAGAACTGATTATAATTTTTAAAATTATTTGTTTTATAAACAATTGCAATTATATCAATGTATTATTATTAATCGAATATAATTCATATTTGTGGGAAATTCGCGAGCTCACAAATTAGGCATCTCTATCACTGGAACCGAATTTTTGCATCTTATTGAGAGGAATCAGATCATTTGATCGCTCCCTTAACTTGGATCCTTTGAAGTAGACTTTTGGAGTCTGCTTCGAATTTTTCTAAATTATGTACCGTTTAAGAATACTGTATAGCGACAGCTTTAGGTAATGGAATAACTAGGTCATCTCGGTGACAGTATTTCCGGTCTTAAAATTTTTCACAGTGGCGGCTCTTCGGTAGCGCTATAGATGCATTATATAGTTATCGCATTAGATAGACGCACCGTATAGTTATTAACTGATGCAACTGTATATGGCTACAATTTAGTTTCAATTAAAAAATGATTTGAACTCATGCGATTTAGCCTGCATCTATATTTACTTTATGAGTATGTAAGGCTACTTCTCCTAAAAACATATAGTAGTGGGGTTAACACTTGCCTCTCTGGCGTACTCTGGCGAGTCTTTTATGAACTGCCAAAAGCTGACTGAATGAGAAAAGTTGAATTTTCCACAAGATCGTATGTGAAGAAGCACTACCATCTTTTTTGCTTATGTATATGTTATCTCTTTATGTGAATGTTTCTCTGAGCCGTTACAAAAAAGTTCATAGCTGTGTATTAGACCAAGTATATATGTATGAGTGTGATCAGGTTATTATATCATTATGATTTGTTGTTATATATCATAGTGTTTATTTATGTGTATGCAGGTCAAACTATTTTGCGTTGCACGCCGCGTACGTTGGCTAGTTATCGTGTGCTATGTTATTATAGGGAACGGTTAGAAAAAAAACTTTTGTTATTACCACTGTGATAGATCGAATTGGAGATCTAGCTAGAAATAACCACTAGCAGTTGTAGCAGGAAATTAAGGTAACATTTCAAACAGCGGACGAGGCACTCGTTAATGATTAATAATATTAGAGAACCAACAATAGGTGATTCTATAATATGTATTCTAAATAATAGTAATTGGATATTGCGGACTAAATGTTTGTCATCGACCCTTTTTGGTTGTCATTTTTATACCATGTTAGCAAGACCAAAATCACCATAGTTATAGCGGTGGGGCTTCGTCCTATAACTGCTACTACCACCATAAAAAGCTGAAAAGCAAATGGACCATCATCATATGCTAATGAATTAATGTCAACCGTTATACCAAAAGTTATTTCTCAGACTTCCTCATCGTTTCGCCCTCTTCCTTCCCCGGATCAACCGCAGCTTTCCAATACCACTTGGCACAAATGATAACTGTGTTTTTCGTATTCCACGCCTGGCACTTAAGCCGTTCGGCATTGCTTCAGATAATGGGCACATGCTAACGCAAAATGAAGTGTGCTTTCGTCCAGATTCTCACCTGGGCCCTCACGAGCTCTGAAGTTTAGCAGCTAAAGAAATTAACCACTGTGCTATCACAGGATAACTACATTCATTCACTTGGTTTTTGTTATAGTACTGTATATCTGTGGCTGAGGAATGAGAGCAATAAATATTATAATTATCTTAAGATGAAGTACTCACTGGACGCTGGACTCATTTTCATGCTAGTTATTCTTTTGCATTGATACGATCTATCTTGTCAGAGCGTCAGCGATCTTTTGGGAATATCAGAAAGGCTATCGTTCTGCATGCAATGGTGTGACAAATTCTCGAGAACCGTCATCGAATATTCTATCGATTACGACATACGCTGTTTGTATCCCCCCTTTTGTCCTGACATTTGCCATTTGTTTTTCTTTAGTTTCTGTTGTTTTTTTCCATTTTTATCGTCAATATTCGAAATGTTCTTGTCATTGACAAAAGTTTCGATTCTGGCAAAAACACTAGTATGCGTGCCGTTCGCCCGCAAATGGAAATGCTGGCAACAACAACAGCGATGCCGCTGCAGCAGGGAAAAACTTCTGGTTGCTGGCGTCGTTGCACCGCCCCCGCCATCATCGATAACGCTACTATTTTGTCATCTATAGCGGGCACTGTGGGGTACTGCCGTTGTAGACGTTGAACGCCAAATCACTCCGAAGTTAGATTGAAAGGGGCGATATGAGCGAACGAATGAACACAACGATTCATCCAGGGCAGCTTCTTCTTTTTCTTGTGTATAGGGGTGGGTGGGTTAGGGTCGCTGGGACCAACAGCAATACCCGTTTCCAATACAAAGTTACCGGTTGAACAACGTTATCATTGCAACGGTCGGACGGCAGGACAAGATTTTTGCTCAGGAGACATACAATACCAGCAGGACAGGCAGAAACTTCATTCTCTCGATATTGCTGCTTGGTCAAACTTCACCTTCATCATATCATCAGTGAACGACAAAATTCTGTCTATTGGCTGTCCCACCCTCCATTGTTGGTGCCTGATAGGTCATTACTGAAAAAGATGTGTGTACTTAGATTTGCGCTGTTGTTGTTGTTACATATGAGCATTTTTGCGGACGTGTGTTCAGCAAAAACATAAAAATTAGCAATTGTTACCGTGACAACACTGTTTTTATGTATCCGGAACTAACGTTAGGCTATTGAATCTAAAGGGCAACCGGAAAAGGCCGAAAGAATTAAGGCAACCCTAATAGTCATCATAATAATAATACTATTTAGTGGACCGTAATGAAAACGTTTACTAATAACTGATATATGTATTATATATATATATATATATATATATATACATTTGTGTGAAGTGGACTCCCTTAACTTTGACGTTGGCTGGCAGCAGTGAGCGCTCTACAGCCACCTGCTTTGCGAATATCACAAGGGGAGTGTGCTGCTGGAAAAGAGAAGTTTCGTTTGCCTCTGGTTATCGGCAGAAACTTCATCTCGGTTGCGAGTATATAGCTAGAAACGGGTTATACAAATAATTTTATGCTATGATCCATTAATCAATCGATAGGAAAAGCTGTCTAGCTATCTATTACGGGCGTATGCAGAAATTTTCAGACTTTTTTTTTACTATGTTGCCATTGAGAACAGAGTTAGTATGATTACTGCTAAAAACTACATGCCTTTAAACGTTTTCGTCTTTGACAGGAAAACTTATTTGAGTAACGTATTTGAGCTCTTAGTATGCCTTTTCCGTAAAAGTTGGATAATTCAACGATCTTTTATTCAACCACAATGAGATAACCGTGCTTAACATAACTCGATTGAAACATGTTTACATTACAATAAAATCCAGTAGGCCGATAAACAATATCAGCGTCAAGTTCAATCACGATCCAATTCTCTCCAACGATTTTTAATGAATAGAGGCTTAAGGCGGGTAGAACTCTGTAAAATGTACTTATGTTTGATGTAGAACTATATGTATAGTCGATTGAGCCAGAGTCCTAAATGGCCATGCCCGACAGTCATTCAAGAGCTCATCAAAGCTTCAGTAAGTGCAAATCGTACAACCGGCATCGCCTGTTTGCATAATGGTGCACATACGGAAGGAAAGGATCGATCGAAAAACATTACTCTCATTACCATTATCGTTTTTCTGCGAGGGTCATTATAAAAACAGAGACTGGCATTGTTGCTTGTACCAGATTCTGCTTGTGTTTTTAATATCAGCTCATCGTTCGCCGCAGCAGCTATTACTTGTGTGATAATTTGTAAAACGACGCTCTGCCATTATCATCTTTGTTTAATCCGGTTTTCTATTCGTCTGTTCCGTTTTTTGTGCTGTCACATTATGATCTTCCTTATTCTTTACTGTGCAGTAGTTTAAGGAAGATTTAAAGGCAGATTACGATATTGCAGGTATTCGCAGATCCGCGCAGAGTTAAGCGAACCAGAAGGGTTGAACGGTGCTTTCTTCTGTACGATCATTCCGTCGTCGCTGTTGTTCGATAGAGAAAAATTGAATACTAATAGTAATAATCAACAGTGAAAAAAAACAGGCATGATACGCGCAGTTGTGGCTGCAACGGTGCTATTACGTTGCACGCCTCAACGTGTGTCCAGAGTGGTGGGCAGCATCAGGCTCCCTATTGGCTTTTCTTCTTTAATTTTTCGTCACCACTGCCACCGTGGTCGTTTTTGCCACGATAGGCGTCAATCTGTTGCTTCCTCCCGTCTGGCGCCGTTATTGTTGCCGTAAAAAAGCACAAGGTTGTCGAAGGTCAGAGACAAAACAGAAAACTATGAAGGGGAGACAATAGTTGCCACGCAATGGCGGCAGCAGCCGATGCCTTGGTGCCGCCATTGCGAACGAGGCAGCCACAGAAGACAAACAAAAGATGGACTACGACTGCTGAAATCGAGACGATAGACACACGATGATAAGAGGCAAAAGAATGAAAAGAGAAAGGCTGGGTGTGCAAGGGAGGTGGAAAATCAACGAAACAGCGAGAGAGAAGGGGCCAAAACGAGAGATCGAACGTCCGAGTAAAGGGCGAAGACGAGCCGAGCAGGCAACAGCCAACACGAGGGGCAAAACTAAGCGTCGGGCACTATGTACGAATGCTATTAGGCAAAATCGGCGTCGTAAGTACATAAACGAACACATGGGCGGGCGGGCAGACGGCAACAGACGATATATGTTCAAAAAGTTTTTATATTCTACTGCTGCTGCGTCCGTGACGAGCAGCGTGGAGGCATCCTGTGTCGTTCTTTAGACGAACGAGAAGGTGTAAGGGAAACAGGGGGGCTTATATTGCGTTGTGGCCTGATGGGTAAATTCGTTAGTGACTATCATAATGATTATAATGTTAATCGTAGTGTTCCAGTGTTCCATCTTCTCGTGGTTATAAGACAACAGTGAAACTCTACATTAGGATAACAGCAAAGAAATGGTAGATCAGCAATGAAAAACAGGGTCTGCCAAATTTTCAATCATGATCATTGTCCTTTCTAGCATCATTTTTTACATCCTTTTAAGTAGTTCGTCATGACAGCTAAGGTACTAATGTAGCACCAATAACAGAGGTAAACGTATTGCTCGTAAATGAAAAAATACAAACAGTTTAGTGCTATATGATTAAATAGGTAACAAGAAATAAAGGCTACTTTTTCCTATATCGGTCTAACGCTTCTCAGAGGCTCAGATAAGACGCCCCATAAAACAATTACCGATGCGGCCACAAAATTTTCGAAATACTTCGTCTTCGCCGCGCTGTTGTTGTTGCTGCTTTTTAGCCTTCCAGTGACCAACTCCGTACAGTTTAAAATAGGATAGCGTTAAGTGCTGAAGGGTTGACAAGCTGCGCCTTTGAAATAGGGCTAGCCAGACAGATTATTGGCCGCGGAACTAATCTTGTTCGGGCATTTTTTGTCTTCCACAATTGACTGCATGTTTCAGCAAACGTAAAGAATGTGGTAAGCCGGATGCCAAAATTCTACTTTCTGTTGTGTTCGCTACTTGATTTAACGGCTACTTCAAAGTATCTTTTGAATGAACATCATCGTTGTGCCATTTATCTTCTGCCGTGTGCACTGTCATTTGTATTCTATGTCATCGCGAAGTTAGAAATGAGACTTCGTTTTGAAAGGCTACAAAGCTCTCGATTAGGCCTGGAAAGACAATCAAGAAAATCCGCGTTCTAAAGGTCTTATTAGTGAAGCTAATTATTATAGATCATATGAAATGGATTTGGCACCGTTTATCAGCGAACGTGTATTGGGGATTTGCGACACCGGACAAGTTGGCACCACTACAAATCTCAGCAGAAACGATCGTTTTAAGCCTCTCTAATTAGATTATATGATTCTGCGTGTTATAGGCTGCGATGAAAGTGGAAATCTAGCATTAGGGACCAAAGAATACTTTATCAATTGAACATTAATTACCACCGAGAGATGTAATAACAAATCGACGTCCGAGTATAGTTGCCATAATTAAAGTGCAGAAACGTCACGTTCTTATTTGATTTACGCATTTGTTACAGTCAACCTACTTCGCGTGAGATCTTAGCGTAATCTCACCCATCAAGTTACCTAAACGCTAAATATCTGTTCTGACACATCGGAACAACGGCAGATGCAAAATATCATCAGAGGAACGTAAACACACATAGCTCTATTGCGTTTTTCGTATAGCAGCTTATCTTACTTTGGGCTCATGTAGCCTGTAACGGACGTAACTTTTGCCTTTTGTCAAACGCGGGCCTATCTTGCATACATAGAAAAAGAGTACAACGAAAGGCATTGTCGCCTCCTGACTACGATGGGAAACGTCTTGTATTGAAATCGTGAGACGCAGACAGTCCGCAGCTCGACATAGGACATTGTCTGCCGCCATCTGGATAATGTTTCGTGCCCTTATCGACCACCGATAAGTATGCAAACCACTATGTCAGTGATCACGTACAAATAAAAAGGAATCCATTATGACTGTTGAACGATGTTTTAAAATTAATCATTTAGCACATACAGCCGATTGCGGGTTATCGAGACGAGCAATCATGTAAATTCGTTGAAAATCAAATTATGCTTCACATACTAAATACATATATAATGCTTCATTAAAATAAACTTCGTTTCACCTAATTCAAACACAACTGGATTTATGGTTAAAATTTACATTATAGCCTGTCTATTTGCAAGTGAAGTATATCGAAGCCAATCTTTAACAACGTTTGTTTGTTCCGAGGTGTACTACGGCGATATAACGTGTTTTCTATCTGTATATATATATATAGTTTTGCCTGCCATATTATCTAATTTTTTAAGTAAAAATATTCCGTTTGGGGGGGGGGGGGTGTCTTGTCCCTTCCATAATGACCATCGAAACACATTGCGATTTTCTCATTACTGGGTTATTGTTTAATGAACGTACAAATACCAGAACCAAGCGTTAAGCAACATCTTGAGAGATGGATTCTTCATTTCCGCTCTCGAAAGTAGATACCATAAAGATGGAACTCGATTGCTTATTATATTAACGTATTGCCGTACCAGCTTGGAGCGTCATACCCAACAAGACCATACCCCCACGTCGACGTCTGACGGCCATTCTCCTCCAAGAAAGGCTGTTTTTAGTGTATTATGTACACGCATTACATAATATCATTATTGTAAATAACTATATTTTTACAACATTTCTCATCGTCATGTTATATCATCGGTTGTTTTCTAGGCGATAAAATACGGGCCTCATAACGAGTGTAGAAAATTTCGCTGAATAGTTAGCAACGCTCTGGGTGATTTGAGCGGTGCTTCGTATAGGATAGTGATTCTGTAAGCGCGCACGCACACCCGACCCTGAAGGAACGACCGAGCCGCTAGTGGCAACACTCATTCACTTTTTTGTATTGGGCCACCAGAAAATAAAAAAAAAAACACTATTAAAGTGCTTTCTTTACGCAAGTACAATATTATTATTATTATTATTATTATTATTATTATTATAGCAAAGATCGTCTAAAAATAGAAATCGTCGAACGGAATTAAGAGTCGCGAAATACACGACGACGGGACTAGCGAAACAACAGCAGTTGCACAATGAGCACGATGTTCATGCTGGAGTGCTGGCAACATGAATGCTATTTGAAACAACGTTAATTATATAAAAACGGTAATTATAATATAGTAACGTATATGCTAAATTAGAAAATAGCCTATATAGCGACAAGTGTATGGACAAAATGAAAGCTGTTTTCGATGAATCAGCGTCTATTGACACATTTAATATGTTACCACAAAAGAAACATTGCCTATGCGAAACCACAACCGTTATTATTATTGCTAGTACTGGTTTTAGACTTTCTGGCAGTGCGATGATTCTATATACCCGTATTAGCAGAACGGTACTGGCTTTTGAGTGTCTGTTTAATCAACAGAATCGGTCAAGTCAAAAGGTTCAATAACCCAACTTGGGTTCAAGTACACAGACTGAGCTCTCAAGATCGATAAAAGCCCTATTATTGATATGAGTGGATTCACATTATCAGATTTTAATATATTTTAAATTAAGCGTATACCATTATGATCAAAGCTGTGCCAACTGGGAAACTGGGTGACATCACAGAAAATTGTATTTCCTTTTAGAACGATCAAAATGAAACCTTATGCAGGTCGTGCTGATGTTCCTCCTTTCCGGAGGTAGGTTCACCTAAACGCGTGAATATTTTATGCACAACAAAGCATATATAAATACTTTTACCTATAGCATTTTCAGGCATAATGCGAACGAAACATGTACGTGTTTGATCTTCCGCGTGCCATAACTGCACGCGCCCACGGTCTAACGAAATATCTTCACCTTCGAAGATAAACATTTAGTTCAACTCATGCCCCATACCGAACTCCTGGAGATTGTTTCTGGTCGCATGCAGCTACGGTTATAGTCTCTATAGTTTTTTTCACAAGGAAGTAACTAATTTCTGTCTTGTGTATATTTACACTTTTCCAATTTAATCATTCGACAATTCAGTATACGCGAAGACTGCACAGACAAGACAAAGCGCACTTTTCCTTGCAAAAACCAACGAAAGCCAAGCACAAGACGCTTTCGTTCATAACAGTAATGACTCAAATACTCCTGAGTGCCTACGTAAAGCTATCGCGATACTACCTTAGGCGCTATGGGCCAACCTAAAATGGCTTTCGTCTGTTGTAGATGGTGCTTGATTCGTGTTAAGCTTAGTCTAAAGGACGTCATGCACAAAGTGGCAGCTTTAACCGCTCCTATGAACGGACTGCTGTTTAAATCACACAATGAAAAATAGCCCGAATTTTCAAATGCTCAACAATTCATTAGATAAAAATTATCGTGGGGCATTATTCCTGCGACATTTAGAATTTTTGTAGTTTACTCATGTAGGTATTCATCTATAATAATAAAGCACACCACCCAATGGCTATTGGGTGGTGTGCTTTTAACAGTGTCCATTCGTGGAGTTATAAACAAGGTCCATCTACCTACATAGTAGTTTTTTTATGTGGTAGTAGTGGGGTGATTCACCTCTGAACTTTGATAACTTTACCTAGTTGCGACGGGTGAGTACGACCTATCTTTAATGATAGAACATGTTCTCAGTTATTGCTATCACCGTCATTATGTTATATCATTATTTTTATTAATACCCAGCTGTTTTTTTTTTTTATATTCTACGTTTTGTTTTCCAGTATTTTTCATTTACTTTCTTCAATGTGAACTTTGAACTTTTATTAATTTAGGCTTTTGAAAAACAAATGTCCACGGGGACAAAAGTCTGGGGATATTAAGAGATGCTTTACGAATGCGCGGTCTACGGGATTTACAGCCACGTTATGAACTCATGTCCTACGTTATTTAAGGACCTACATTTAATGATATAGCAGGAAGTATTCTACCGAGAATTTCTATGCTGCAGAAGGAGACAGTTATTAAAATCGAACGTGTATACTGGATCCAATTGCCATTTAGGAGCAATTATTGTTATTAGTATTAGCGCGCTGAAGGTCTTTCTAATACAACGTATCGTATGGTGCACTCCCACTATATGCTGACTTCAGTCGTCGAATCTTCCACGCTCCCTCTGTTCGTTTGGCAGTGTTGCCTCGCTTCAGCGTCTGTAGGTTCAAGTTGGCTATTGGGGCATGAAGAAACCCAAGGGAGCTAGTTCTTCTTTCGAGCTCTCAAGAGGCAGATAACTGTCCCGCTCCTGATGTAATGGCGGGCGAATGTGTTATGTGACCACGAAGCGTTCGCTGTCCCGGTTTCTGTAGTTTTTCCTATTGGGGCAACTGCGGTCGCCCTCGTTATCGTTCGGCAGATTTTCCGATGACGCGATGTTGCTAGCTGCTACCGCGGACGTTAAGCGACTCCTATCCATGGCTGTAACAGCGTAGAATGTTGACAATGATAGTCATCATCGTCGTCAGCGGCGGCATAATCACCGCCATCTTTATCCTAATGCCTGCTCACGTTGGAAGTGTCCTCAGCGATCGGCCGTCAGCATTGCAGAAGCGCCATCGAGACAAACCCGAAGTCAATATAGGAGCGTGTGGTAACTGGCAGTTTCGCACAGCTGCTGCTGCTGCTGCTGCTGTTGTTGTTGTTAGACGGACAGACAGCCGGAGACAACAAACAGACTTCTACAACAGATAAAAGGAGGAAAAAATGAAAAAAGAAAATAACGAATCGGAAGTTTCCGCCTTCTTAGAGCACCTCGCTTTCTGACGCGTAGTCGTCTTTATAGTGCAATATAGTATATACACACGCATATCTATATGTATATATAGATATAAGTGTATATATATATATATATATATATATCTAACCACCAGTAGCTGTCGCAGTGGCGGCGCTGTCTATTAGAACAGACAGAGAGAAGGGGTTGCCTCTTCTGCATGGGATTCTCTCCCCCGGCTGTTCCTCTCGCCCCGTGTCCGGACGGTTAGACAAATTCAACAGCGTAGATCAGCAAAGAAAGCAGCCAACAAAAAGCAAGTTTTTTTTACAGCAGCCACACCGTCACAACAGAGGGTAAAAGAAAGGTGTACGCACGGCGTACTGTTGCCATACGCTACGGATATTAGTACCATCAGAGTCCTCACCGTTACCACGAGCAGTGAAGCGGCCGTTAAGTAAAGACGGTGATACATACACAGACAGACAGAAGATTCGAATAATCGAGTACGCGGACCGACGGACAAGCAGTAGGCACTAGTGTATATTTGCTCGTTGGGCCAATTTTCGCCCCTTTTCCATTGCCGTCGTTTGGCTGGTTAGTTGATAACTTCGCGCTTCAGCCTACTTGCAATAAGAAGTTGTCGTCGCCGCCGCCGCCGCCGCCGCCGCGATCATCGTCGTCGGTTCGAACAAGAACGGAGATGACAAGAGTTCTTTTTGCTATGAATATCGAGTTGTGACACTCGGTGTGGTTTTGTCTAGTTTGGCTGTGAAATGAATACGAATTGATAATATGCTTGAGTAATAATACGGATTCTGTATACGTGTGTGAATTTGCTAATGCGCGTGACTTGCATCAGGACCGCAGCAGACGGCCTGTTCGATTTTTTGGCTAGCACTGCTGAGAAATTTTGCATATGATAACATTAGAAAAGTACAAGATGTTGCTATCGTTGAACGCGTGAAAAAGAACTGGATTTTGAAGCTCATTTGAATAGAAGCATTTATGATAAGTGCAGAATACAATTTGTCCAGTGGCGGCGGGACTGAAAAATGACGTAAGGCGAAAAGTTTGTTAAGAAACGCCCACGGATAAAAATTTCGTATAAAATTTGCGAATGGGTTCAGTGTTTATCTGTTGTGCGTCGATAATGATACAGATGCGATGAAAGAATATTATTCTGTAGGAGCTCTACAAAGGTATATGCACCTTGCACGTACTACTGACGTGACACCCGAAATCCGTGTCGTAAGTTGCGTAATGTAATGAATAAAAACTCACGTATTAGAGTATTTTCCGATAGCAATAACAATAACCAGGGAGGTTCTCATAGGGAAAACTTCGCTCTCAGAAAAGTACCTAATTAATGTATGAAGTGTTCATATAATTTCGGACAACATACGAGATATATGATAAAATCGACGGACATCTGAAATCTTCGTGTGTTACTCTCTATGTAACATCGGCGCTTGATAGAACAATTCAAATTGCGGGTCGGTGCGGAAAAACAACAGAAGGGCCTAGTCAATTGTCGCTGGGGTTATTGCAAGACGAATGCGGGCTTCTCTCGGGGGCTATGACTTGAGTTCTTCTTCGGTGTGTGGGCAAACCAATTTCTCACAACATGTCGCCATTTCTTGAAATAATTTGGATCGGCTAAAATTGCACCGTGGAGAGTTTTTCCATGTTCTTCATCTGTCTTCCGATCTGCAAACTGCAACAGATACACAAGTCGCCGATCGAACAATTTCGAAGCATAATGGTTTGTTTGCTGATATAATCGATATTCCTTCTCTATTTGAGAGAACTTTTGACTGCATTATTGATCACTGGCTAAGAGCGATGTTAGATCCTTTCAATGGGTCCTGAGTATTTTTGGGAGCTTCCGTTTGGCTGCATGATTCCCAATTTGTCGACAGGTCCCACGAAAATTATTGGGAAATTCTGTAAAGGAACTTTTTGTCCACCATGAATCAAACCGCAGGGCTTGTTTTTCGAAGAAGAATGGTTCTGTGTGAGAAAAGTAGAATTATTGTATAGACATTAATGCTGAACAAAAAGCAAACCTATTGAATTTTAGAGGAGTCATTATGCAGATATCGGATGCATCGTGTGCTGCTCTTTGTTGCGTTTCTATCAAACGCGCAGAGACAACATGAATTGCAAATGCATTGCGCCTGTGAACGCCGTTGCTTCTTTGTGGCGTCGTGATAACTGTGCAAAGTTGATGCTTAGCCTATACAAAAGCATAAATCTTATTAGAGATTAGAAATGTATGGAAGAGAAATGAGATAGATGACGTTGACGCATAGAAGAGCCTTCTTGGTATTTAGGTGAAATAGTACGTTTTCAGATACTAGCAGACTAAAAAGACAAAAAGTTAGGTCATAATAGCCACTGTTGTGTTGACAAGTTTATAGAAGTTCGTTAGGTGGATGAACTACTTTTTCGCATACAATAGAAAAGCTTCATGCTAGCTTTTATGGGCGATTCTGCTTTAATTTAAATCGGAAGACTATTTAAACAGACTTAAATTTTCACGTATTCTAATCTATATTCCATCCTCAATATTCTCTATACAGGTTTTGACGTACGTACCTTCTAAACATGCACTGGCACTTTAAGAGATATTCATTCACTACCTTTAGACACAATTATATACAATGTATGTCGCAAGCTGGCTAATAACAGCTGCGTACCCAACTAAATAATGTGTATATGCCTAAGTAAAACTGTGTTTGGATCTTTTCGAAAATCAGCTGAGCGTTGTTGTTGTTGTCAGGATTTTACGGGACATGGATATAAGCTCAGCAATTACACTTCCTATTTACACTCGGCTCGTCATCTGTAATTGGTGGTGCACCTATTCATGTATATATATCTACTTATGTGTGGCAACTCCGTGTGTTTTCCCTTCAATTTGCCAATATCAACGAGTGGCAAAACTTGTGATATTTGCTTGCCCACTCGGTCGTTGTTACTACTATCGATGTTGCTTTATTGCTATATGTCTAAGGCAACATCTGCTTGTTCTGCTAGACTAGACTACTTTTCAATAACTTTAACAAAATGCCTTATTTATCACAGTCTACATTGTCATGCTTCGATACAATATCATCGTCATTGCCACACAAGCGGAAATTGATCAGCAGTTGTTTTGACTTTCTCGTTTTGATTAGCCAACGAGCCTAGAGCCATTGTACAGCTGCTGTCACTATTGATGCGTATCGGTATACGACAACGGCTAATGCTAAATGAGTTCCTCATCAGATGGATGCAGGAGCTGGCAGTGCTAATTAATAACCTGAACAACAGCCAATGGCAACAACAACAACAACAACCTAAGCCGTCCCAGCAGTAACAGTGCGGCTACCGCACAGAAACGACCGGCCTCCTGCGGTGTACAAACTAGCACCAGCGCCGTCTTTGTTGTTGTTGTTGTTGTTGTCGTCGCTGTCGCTGTCGTTGTCGTCTGCTACGCTGTCGCGTTTTTATCCTACGACTTCGATCAATTGTTCTTAATGTATTGTATTATATCGACACGTGGCACCGAACTGTATTTGGTTGTTTGGAACTCTTTTTTCGAACCCATTAACCCTATAGTCTCTACGAAAAAGTCAGCTCTCGGCAAGCCGCTAGTATAAGATCTTGAATATTTTCAATACATATTTTGCACCCATTAGTGGAAGCCTCTCCTTTATACAGAAGAAAAAATCAATAGTTTTCAAATTTGAGTATTTGGAGCGGATTATTCGACAATCAAAACAATCAACGAGAGGACGATTTCGGGTGGAAAAACAATAGATCCGTTTTACTTATCGAATGATTCGTAATGGCATTGAAACGATATTGGATCGTGTATCGCTCATACAACAAAACTATAATAACGTAACTTGTCAAATATTTAACATTGCGACTACCCGAGTAATAGTAGTAAAGTGAGCTGACCAATAATAAAAAAAAAATAATAATAATATAATGCAGCTTGACACAAAGCCTACTGCTACTGCTTAATTTTGAAACGGTCCATTGTATCGGTCTTCAGTATAAAGTGAAAATATAAAATTCAAGCCAACATCCGATCGGAGCGAGTCCCATTAGAAGCCAATAGAAGTCCAATTAGAAGCCATTACAGAAGTCACAAATGCAGAGGGTATCCTCGCAGTTATCCGATTTTGTTTCGCCGGGTGAATGAAACGCTATGCAACCCCGCTTCCAATAAAGGCGCTATCCAACTGTAGCGTCGGCCGTTCACATGACCCACAGTCTGCTCACTATAACGTGTTCGGTCAGCAGTTTGTCTTCATTAAACTGTGGAGAGAGTATCTCGCAGGGGTTAGCGGTTGAAGCCGGCTCTCGGGGGCCCTTAGGGTTCAGCAGATCGTTTGCCCTTCCTATTTAACGAAGACCAAATCAGTTCATCTGCATCCCAGAACCTAAACATCTATACTGATATTCTTCGCCAGCGCGAGCAAAACACGAAATCAATTAATAGTTCTTTGTGGTAAAGTTGAAAATACAAAAGATGTTGATTTTACGTAATTACGCCTTGAACCGTGTGTTCAATGGCTTAATACTTCACACTGTAGTTTGCCATTTGCCAGGACGTTTAGTGGAAGCGCAAGAGAGATATTTTAGGCCCCGTAGCCTTAGACGCATACGCGAGGTTGCCTAAAATTTTCATGGTAACGATTACGGTAGCCCATCAATGTTAAGACCACATTGACGACATTCAGATATGAGGCAAGAAATCTAAATATAAAAGCGAGTGATAATAATATCATCGACTTGTTTCTGTAATCGATATTAAAAAACACTTGATATCGGATGAATGAAGTTCAAGCGTAGTAGTTTTCAAGCGACAATGAAAAGATTTTTTTTTTTTTTTTAAATACGTTAGTTGGGCATTCTGTATCCTTTGACGCATAGAAATATAACTTCTCGACAGTCGAAATAGGTTTTTACCTTGTAAAAGACAAGCTACATTTGAGAAAAATACTGCTTATCAATCCATTATTTCTTACCAGGCATATCAACGTAGCAGTATGCATTAAAGTATCGGTTAGTCTCTCTAAGTTTTTTCAAAAATTAAAAAAGGTTGACATCTTGAAATTTCTGGAGCTTCTCACATCTTAGCCCGCAACGCAAATGCAATTAGGTACTGTAAGAGCTTCAGCGCCATTTGCATTGTAATTACAAAACAAGCCGTAATTTGCACTTCAATTGTAAACGTTATTTCCACATAGTTATCTCTGTTATTTGAAAAAAAAAGACAGGTCAAAAATATTGGACAAGTAAATGCCTCAGAAAAATTTGCTTTATAGCAGATTTCCTAAACAGGTTTATTTACCGATATGGAACATGTTGGCACATGAATATCTTGTTGTAGTAAATAATACTAATATATATATATGTGAGCCACCCAGCTCAAATTAGTAAATATTCAACAGATCGATCGTACTGATATCAGCATTTATTATATCTTATGTTGATCCATTGAGTTCTTTCTGCCGCAAAAACAATTGCACTGCGTCATATTCTACTCACAATATTAAAATGATGAAACAAACAATGAATACGTTCTATTGCGTAATACTTTGACATTAGTCGAACATGCAGTTACTCAGATTCTAATCTTACATAGGCACTCACGCATGGTTATCTATCTTGTGTTCCAATGAAAGTTGTCGACATAATCGTACGCTGTTCATGTCTTTCTGCTTGTACGCCGGCCTTTGGTGCTCTCTAAAGGACCGCGAGTAGAATGTGACGGCTGTACCCCTGCTCAAGATGTTGATCTAATCTGTAGAGTGAAACCCCTGACCTCATTACTACGATTGGTTATTCCCGGCCGCCGCGGGGGTCTGGAAAACGAATTATCTGACCACTTTCGCTTGGCAAATCTGGCGGCTCTTGAAGACAGCTCGTGGGTGTTTTGTCGCCCCACTGCAAGTCACACCCAACCTGCAGAATGGGGGACACAATCAATCTTCTCTTTAAAACCCATTCTGCCCAGGGCGGTACTGGTACCACCGAAAACCGGTACCCACGGCTATAGCTACAACCATAATGGTTATAACAACAAGCATCAACAGCACCATCATCATCAAGGTCACCAAATCCACTCGCTAGGAAACAATGGCTCACCACAAAATAATTCAGGTTCGTCGACAGAAGAACCCCGACGAACACGCTCCCGTCGCAGGCAGCGAAGTCCTGGACATCCGCAACAGAAACCCCAACATCCGCTCGTACGTCTAGTGAAGTATTACACATTCATCCTAACCTACTAAATAGATATGAGGTTCGATTAACTGCTGAATACGTCTGGCGCAAGGCGGCCTCCACTTGTACCACATTAGGATTTACGACAGACTTGAAAATACTGAAATTCATGTGAATAATAGTTAGAACATTAAATATTTTTTCTTTGATTCACGTTTGGTACTTAAGTTTTCGTGGGAGCCAGCCATCTCAAACAAACTGTGCGTAGGCTCAGATTCGAACCGTTAAGTTTAGTAGGAAAATACGTTACCCATTGCGCTTTCATAGGGACCGCTGACAGCAAGAGCTTTTCAAACAAAAAATTCACAAATAACATCGCACGCTCTTTCGATTTGGTGCTTAGCAGTTATCCAGCGTTGCTATGGTATAGTTAAGAGATTAATTATCGGAATATTTGACAACTGCCATTAGCGTCCTCCACAAACATGGAAGAAACAATTATAAACAGATAGGGATAAGATACGGGAGTGAAAGTCCTATTTTACTTTTCGACTAGTGTGCCATCTAAATGAGAGGGTCCTATTGTTGTGACAGTACTTATGGGAGTGGGGAAAACACCTCACTCATTTCACTGGCTCCGTTCAGTGCAATGCTGTGGTAATGGCGGCAGCGGCTACGAGAATGCGCAAACACTACGCTCAGGTCTAGTCAAGTCTTATACCTTATATGCTTGCATCTTTCTTCCAGGTAGTAGTACTTCGTTCTAGTTTATGTCCTGTCATTCATGTATTCGCAAGTGTTTCATTATGGTCATGTGCTTTTTATATACGTACGTCAGATCGTTATTAGGGAGAATAAATAACGGCTGATCGGTGAACTGAAAACCTTTACCGACAGCTTCCACCTAAGGCCACTCGGAAGCGGTATTTAAGGTGTAGTTTGTTATGACATCAACAATCTATACTAAAAGTTCCAAAATCCAAGCGAAAATACCGCACAGCGTACAAAGCTTTTTTTCTTAACTTAGCCTTCTCGATTAGTATTGTTTAATTACAGTGCTCTTTAAAATAAACCGCTTGATTATCTCTCATAGAGTGACGAGCCTCGTAAAATATTGTCCAACATATAAAAAAGTGTGCCAATCAAAAAAAGCGCATCTTCCTAAGTGACTTTTATGTTGCTGACAATTTTCATGCTTTGTGTGCTTGTGTAAAACGTAATCTCGATCTACAGGTCTAGTACAGAATGGCAGAATTGCAACTAAGGTCTACACGTTACAACAAGAAAAAGTGTTTTATAAAACTTAAAGCTTATACACAGAGCATATCTAGACATCACATAATAGCGTTTACTATCTGCCTTACTCAAGATGCCTGTCTGTCTGTCTATATGTCCATCTCACTTTGTGTACATGTATTAGCATATACTCGGTAAGGGGATGCTGGATTCAGCAGCGACGTGGATGAAATGTGCAGAACGCTTAGATGTCGTGACTGAGTCAGGGCTAAAAAGCAAGTGCCCCCAACCTAGTGACTCCTCCCATTCTCTGAGGTAGCAGACTCCTTTGGACTCTGCCGGGACTCCTGTCCTCCCGCTTGCTTGCGGCTGCTGCCGCTGCTGTTCATACAAAAGTTTATAGTGTTATAGAGGCAGTCTGTTGGTCTGAACTCTCTGACGGCTTGGTGTGTACGTTACCCATGTAAATCGTTGAAGTATCTCTAAGCTTGAACGACACCTATGTGGCAAGCGCCTCTTACTACTACCACTACTACTCTAGAGAAGAGGTCACAGGACGTAGCCTGCAGATCCTGTTTCGCATACCAGCTTATGCTTATGTTTGAATAATTTTTCAACTTTTTCTAGGACAAGACAAAGAACGCAGTTGGCGCAAAGAGTGGTTTCAAAACGAGTGTCCCACTTTACGAAGGCAACGGGCCTAACACCGGCAGTGTACTTACCCAATGGAGAGCACATCACTGGTTGTAATGTCGACGTTTCCTTCGACCCAGAAAGCTAACTCGCAAAATTTTCTTCGCCCGTTTCGTATTTTGGTATCGATCAGTTGAATGGGAAATATTTCTAAATATGTTACGTGAATTTTAGATGTGATATTAGGTGTTATACCCGTTCTCAAATTAATTGATATCAACACAGTTTTTTGAACAGGGAGCTTAGGAGTTTTATATGACCATGGTGCTTGAAACCGAATCATGCCTCAGGAGAACTCGGCCAATGATCTGTGTATCAATGTGACAAATAGTGTAGAGGATGTGCCCTCTGGCAAAAGCCCATGACGAGGGGTCATTGCTGAATGTAATTTTCGCCTCTTGAGCCAGTTAGCAATCAACTAGCCCCAAAGCTTGTCTATCTATTCGAACGTAACTAAACATGCTGTCTTCTTTATTATCATACTCCCCGTTGGTTATCTTACCGTTGGGCGAGGCAAATTTGGTGGTCGATAATATGTGTTTCCACGAACTGGTTTGCAATTCAGTCGACGAAATCAATCTTAACTTCTGCGACTGGATAGATCCTACAAAAATTTACGACTGTCTCTAAGGTCACTAGAGTATGATCGACCGCTGTTTTGGAGGGCAATCTCCCGTCAAAGAAAAAACTTGACTAAGATTTGCAGAACATGATCGGTCGTTCAGGCGTTCGTTTGCGCGCCATACACGTTCAGTATCTAACTGAACGCCGACGTACGCGCAACGCTAAACTGACAAGTGCAGCCTCTCAAGCCAAATACGACGATATCCTCCGCTTGTAATCGATGAAACAATAAAGGAATATGAAATCACTTCCTGAGGTCATCATTATAGAGCGCTTCACAAACATCCGAATGCTACTGGCTGTGTGATGTCAGCATTTTCTGCTAAACAATAGCAGGAATACCCGCTTGTGTCACCGTTCCTACCTGAATTTTCTAATAGGACAATCTACGGAGTCCCACCAGTCTGAAGCGTCAGAAGATAGCGACATTAAGCGCAGCAGCAATTTCAATGTTATAATACTTTTTGTGAGTACGGTTTTTGCTATCGTCAGGAGCTGCTACTTCTGTAGCTAACGGACTCTATTAGAGACGTCTGAACAATCTCTGCGTGCGTTTTCCAAACAAGGCGAATCTAATGTACGCACTGTGGCTGCTTCGTCTGTACTCGGGGCTTGGCCTGGCCTTTTGTCGAAAGACTGACGAAACAGCACAATATGCCCATTTTCTCCGAACTTATGTTGTTCTCCGATGCGCCGTCTATCGAGACCTTGTAAGTTGGATATTGTTGAGATAAATAGACGGTCACGCTATTTAAGGTGTGAGATAGTGAATGTGAACTATGTGCGCTCCTCATTATAGATATCAAGTTCCAGTAATTTATGACTATCAGGTGCGTCCTGCATCAAATAAATATATCCGCTATATCAAGCAAGCTATTCATTACGTAAGTGTGGTACGTACCTGAACAATGAGAAGGCAAACGTCCTGATTGACACGGAAGCATATCTGAGGTATCGATACATTACACAAAGTTGCGATATAAAGTAAATCAATTGCTGATTTGCTCATACAATGGATGTTATCGGCATCATACAACAAAAAAAAAAAAAGTTGTTATGAATTAGCGCAGTGGAAACCGAATATCAATTCAAAAATGGCGGCACTTGAAGTGTCTTTATCTGATAGTGCTCTAGGGAAAAATTGAAGCGTTATTGCAAGCGTTTCGGTATAATACATCAAAAATTGTTATCGTCATTTGAACTATGCCGTATATATATATCCAAAGGCTAATCTAAACAGTTACGAAAATTTCGAGCTGTTCTTTGGGTATAATCGTGCATCCTCACTAGGCGTCGACCCTCGTGAATATTATTCCAGTATCTAGCCACTCAGTCCTCAGAAGCCATCAACGTTGTATCAGTTGATTGATTATAAATAGTAAATGATGAACCCTAGCGGTTTGTCTAAAATAGATTAATGTTGTATATTGTTGTATAGTAATAATAAGTATTGTAAAAGTATAGTTAATGTGTATATTTATTATTATGATGCCTTGCAGGGTGGGGACGACGAGCAGGAAGAGCTACGAATCCGTTTCGAAGCCGAAGGTCTCCGTTCTGATGAATTAACCGACGCCAAGAAGCTCGTCACTGTGTGGCGATGGCTTGTGGACTCCGAAACTAATGTCAGCTCGTTACGAAATCAGCTGGACAAACTGCACAAGCAACAGAGCGCCGAGATGAAGGTCAATTATAAATAATAAAATCATAAATACTATTTGATCGCATATAGAATATATATATATATATAAGTTCTTGACAAACCACTATATCCAATAGTAGCTACAAAAAGGGCCTCCTCATAAATTAAATCCAGTTATTTTTCTATGAGCGAAAATTTCGTGTTCACATTTCAACAAAACATCACTGCAACTACGGGACACTGCGTGCACATGTTAAGCACCCTTCCTACAAATCGTAAACGGAGCTTCGATCTGATGGTTATCGAAGGACTTATATTAGGCTAATCCGAGAACACATTATAGACGGATCAATTAATTCTTAGACAAATACAATTCTAATGGCTAGGTTCACGTTTGGCCTTTTCTCACCAGGAAGTGGAATCTTACATCGAACACATCCAGTCGCTGTTCGAGGAAAAGGTTTCACGCGTGCAATTCGACAATCGCGCCCTCCGACGAGAGTTGGAGCAACGCGGAGGCACGAGCGAAGGACAGGTGACGCACATCAGGCGGCTGCTGCAGCAGCATTGCGGACTCGGCGGTACTCCGACGAGCACTGCTTCGACAGCAATTACCGGAACGACTAATACCAATTCGAGCTGTCACAATGGATCGGCCTCGGCTAATGATATGGGGGCCATCGGTGCTACAACAGGCCAAGCTCTTCATCACCATGACAATAGCCCGAATGCCATTCTCAACAACACAGCTACACTCAATGATCAGATGACACTCGTGGAGCAGGTTCGAGCAGAAAATTTCTACGATTGCATCTGGGTGGAACAGGGTGTTCAACAACAAGTACTTTGCGATTCGAATATCATTTCGCGCTTTGCGGCGGCCTACATATGACCAATAAGCAAATAAAATACTAGTATTCATATAGGGAAGTAAAGTACTGAATAAGACGAGTAAGAAGACGTCTGAGCCGAAAACATTTGTATATTGCCACACACTGGGATATACTGGCGGTTTAATCTGTTTGTCGTAGTTTACTGAAAATGAAAATTTATAAGAGCTTCAATTGAGTAAAAAATCCTATGTGCTCGTCCGGGCAACATCATTTTCTACATGAGCATTGATAAATAACGTTGTCACACGACCAATTATATGTATGTGTAAGTGAATGAACGAATCACCGCCAGAGCTAATTTAAACAGAGTCTATCAGCTATTGAGGTACCGACGGGGAAGTCGGTAATGAAAACTTCTTAGTTCGCGTTATATGTGGGCGTTGCATGACTTGAACTTTCATTGGACTGCAACTCATTGAGCTCCATATAAAATGTAAGCGAAATACATTTTGATGGATTTGCGCATATTAACAATCTTTGGACAAACCGACTTGCATATCACAGTCGGACGCGTCCCTTTAAAACTTTGTCATAGGAAAAAACTTGCAAGTCTTAGTTTATACAAGAATCGAAGATAAACATTTACCTATATTAAAGAGTGTATCAAATATTTGTTTACGTCAAGCACTATTCTCTATAATCAATTCATAAATTCATAGATTCTAGACGTCAATGTCACTTTTTTTTTTTTTTTTTTTTTTTTTTTTTATAGCTCATGAGATGCGTGATGAAATAACATCCACATATATTATATATTATCCTTTTTGCATTTGCCTCAAATTTCATTAGATCGCATTCATCTTGGCTGAGCGCGATCGGCTAAAAGACCAGTTAGAAAGGCAGCGTGAGCGTGAATTACGTCTCGAGGAAAATCGAAAGCTGTATAACAATCTCCCACAGAGCATGAAGCTATCCGCTTCACACATCAGCAGCAGCACCGTTGACGGAAACATCTCCGACCATGATAGCCTGTACGTACGTTTATAGAAAAACGATGTTAACCATATTACTATTAGATTAGATATGCTCAGTGTTTAGAATACGTTAACGTCGAACCTTTGCAGGAATTCTTGGCTTTCGTCTCGCTGGCTACCCTTGTAGAGAAATACTCCGCCTGAATTAAGGAGCGTTTGCATTGAAAGCTTAATTTTTCATTATATAACTTATAATGGTTTACAATTCTTCCCGATACTGATATATTTAACTCCTATATGAAGTTACAATGCACCGATTTACCCTACATACTGATCTCCATACTGACCCATACTGGCCAAACCTTGACATCGGATATCGATCATAATATATGTTCCTTGAAAAGAGCCCACTCATGTCTTACTTTCATGCTATTTTCGTACGAAAATCTATTTCTCCAGCATTTTAATTCTATCTCAAAGTCTTTCTTCTAATTTCAAACGAGATTTCAAAGATAAAATAGGTCAATCATCTCCTCTTTCGAATGATCACGTACATAAATATATAGAAGCTAATGGTTTCTTAATGGCGCTGTCTACGCAACAGCTGTATACATGCTTCACCCAGTTTTTTGCTGTTCAGACCCGATATTTAGAGTGTGTTATTTTAACGAAAAAAAGCTGTTTAGCGTTCGACTTACCTTTTTCACTTTAGCAGCTCTAGGTAGCTGCGGATGGAGCTGCACCCTTTTCTGTCAGAGCGGCACAGCATTTTATAGAACTAGCAACCATCGCTTCCGCTCTTTCTCGCTCTTTTTCAATGATGACTGTCACTGTTACAGCTTTAAAGCTTTTACATGCTTACGAGGTTCCCTCACTGAAGGCCTCCATAGACAGCGTCTTCTATCTCATGCCGCTTCAACTTCAGTACCAGGACTTCAACTGTGTGTGGCGTTCTTCCGTTGTACTTAGTTATCTACGACCAGTTATTGATAGTTCGTCCAATATGCCGCGGCCATCCCGCGAATTGTCCCACAACACGGTCGACCGGCCGTGTACTTACTGCTGCTCAGGTAGCATATCCAAGTGGTACCTTGGAGAAGGTTGAAAATTTATTCCTTTAACAGCGACAGGTACCGCCACCACTCGCTGCGGAACGAGAATTCTCTCCACCGACGGGACTGAAAAGCCTGGCGGAACACCTCTCCGCGTACATATCATAGAGTCAGGAAGTTAGCTGTCCCCTGAGTCGCTGCACGCTGGTTGGTAAAAGGCTCTGTTGAGTGGTAAATAATGTCATAAAATAAATGCAAATGGTAAACAGTGGATTGTTGACGACAACAATGCAGAGAACGGTGGGTGCAGTGACGTTGATATCTACCAAGTACCTTAGAGCTTGTCTGCCTTCAAAATTGCAATATTGTTGGTATATAATGGTGGTGATATGGGCTACTCAGCGCCGAATGACGCTCTCATAGCGGCGCCATCACCGGCCGCAATCATGGCCGACTGCTAGATTAGCATAACGAGTAGTCATTATAAATGAAACACATTTACGCGTGTTGCCCGATCTTTGCCATTTTGTTCCTAAGTGGTCGCTCCTCGAACCCGCCTCGCAGCGAACCGAGCTGTTCTTCGCTGCCCAACGTAATATACGGTGGTGAAGAACTCCTGACGTTAGCGACTTCATTTCCTGCTTCCTTCTACCTTTTCATTCCGTTTTTCGTGTTATTTTACATCGTTTTCAAACGAGATGTAAAACAGTCCTCACTGCATTCCCGGCAGCCCCAGCCATTCCTTTTTTTGGCTAAAATTTACAACAATGACGAAGAAGACGACGATGATAACAGTCGCGAGTCAGTCGACGGCATCCATATAAATGGTTGGGGAACTTCCTCAAGACATAGAATGATATCAAGAGCGATGAGACAGAATGGACAATCTGGAGTGTTGGGAAGCAGGAGGACACAAGAAATAATGTAAGTTGGTATACTTTTCGATGCAAAAAGGGCTTAATTATGCCTTTAGAATTCTAGCTGGATGGAAGCTAGCGTCCGGTCATATACATGTGTACTAGAGGTTGGGCGCTTACTTCACAGCGCTGTGGAATGAAAGTGGGAGCCGCGCGGGACAAGTAAAATGCATTATTGAATTCACACTGTTCTCCATAATCTTGGTGGCAGGTATTGTGAACTAACAAAAATCCAAACGTTTCATTATTGTTCATCCTCAATAAATGTTTCATAGTTAACGTTCATATTTTCGGTACTGTCGTGAAGCGTTGCGTCAGACGGTCGGTCTTCAGCACGAAACACCTCGACCCACGGTGTTTGAGCTTATTCCAGTCCCTCTTTGCTAAAACCCGTCAAAAGCAGATTTATAAAGCGCGCTGAGGGATCATATAACACGTTATTGCTCCCATTGGCTGTTATTTATTCACCCTATTGCATCAGGAGACATGGCCGGCATACCTGTGCTTCTTTATGTACGAACAGACTTGTCGAGTGCTGTTCTTTGTGGCTGATATTGTTACATTGTTTAGTCATCTAATTTATATAATGTAATATAGTATAATAGTTGTGGAACCTTGATCTACATAAAACAAAGTATAATCCATAAATAACAACAGCCATTGGCTCTTGTAGTGAAAAATAGCTTTGAATAAAATTACATGATAGTTACAATTTTTCCCTTTCTATTATATATATATTTTTTTTTTACTAATAATATATATATATATATATACATATATCTAATCTACATGAGCATTTGACACATTTTTATTGCTATTATCATTGCCAGATTATATCACCACCATATTACCTTGCCTAGCATAGTCATTATCAGCTGAGTAATAATAATCTGTCAAACCCATTTGTTCACATGTAGCTATGACACCTGAAAAACATGCACGATAAATGTAAAAAAAACGTAAACTGGATACTTTGCAACTGGTAGATACATGCACTCTCCTTTATTATTTATTTTCATTAAATCAATAGTCGAAGCAGCAGCAGTGATAGCGACAGCAGCAATGAAGGCGACTATGCGCGCATCCGAAGTCCCCTGCACACACCGCCACCTAGGAGCTCGCGACATTCACGCATCGACAACGCTAAAAGGATCCAACAAGGTGGCAATGTCGAGGAAGACGCTGTCAAGCGTAACGTAAGTCAAACATCCCGTATACATTTATATGCAAGGTATTCCCTTCGTAGAAGGACGGGGACTTCCTGATCTCTGTATGGGGAACGGAAAGAGGGTGTCGATTTTTACCCCTTTGTGAAGTAAGATGAGACAGGCTTTCGTTCATCGTTTCGCTAATATCAAGAGGCAGTAATTGCCGAAATACTAGTAATCTAGTAGTACTATATTTTAGCCAATGCGTCAATTTAATTTTACCGACCCTCTTCCGTCCATTGTAAAGCTGCATACCGTGACTACTCGAACATTATTCAAGCTATTTGTAGAATATCAGCAAAACTCGTTTGATAACGGCTACTGTTAAACTTACAGATTCGTGACCCGGGAAACATCAAGCCAATAATCGCAGACAAACAGTGGATTAAAAATCTTTTGCAGGAAGGCATCGGCTCACCAATGGGAGAACAGGGTTCCTGCCATGTACCATGCGATCCGACGGACACGGATGAAACGAACGCCAATAATCATCTCCAAAGCCGCATCGACAACTTAGCAGATCGACTTGTGGCCATGGAAAAAACTAACCGACAGCTTGAACTCGACAACGAAACTTTGGCCTTCAAGGTTGTAGCCTCTTACGGCAAACCCTTTCCAATATCTAACTCAAGGCTTCATTTTGTACAATAATGTAAGTTATTATCTTTTAGGAATACACTATTTTAATAGTAAATGTGCGGGTTTCGTCTGATAGCTTTCAGAAGCATTAGTCCAATGCGATGAGCTCGAGCAGCGGCTACGCAGCAAAGAACAGCATTCACAATTACAACAACAACAAACACCTCAGGCCAATGACAGTGAGTAACACGACCTTAAATATATCCGAATTGTTCATTCGAGTGTTGTAGACAAATAGGAAAACACAACGGCTTTCTGTACAGGACGAGACAGCATCGTAATGACTCAGAAATGGGGAACAAGCTTAATGGATATGGTGATTGATCTGTTAACCTATAACAATTATCCCTGTACTGAGGATATGAAATCACAGGTGAGGCGGTACACTTTTTCGCTTATCCAAGTAGGCTGTGCTAATAATAAGCTAGTTATCTTCAAGTTGTCGCAAACTGACAAGAAAGCAAACGTGTTTCCCATAAAACAAAAGATGCTATTAATGCTAGCCGGAAAAAGACATGTGAAGGATACAAAACTACGCAGCCGAGGACCTCAGGGCCCCGTGCCAATGTCCTAAACCTGTCAAGAGCCGGAAGCAGCCTCGACAAGCTAAAACATATCTGGTATATATGATAGACTGAGTCACTGAGTTACTTTGTACTTGCTACCTCGAATGCTCCACCGTGGCTGTTTGTGTATTAGCAATCGTGAACTCATTCGCATCTCTAAAATGTACCACCCTTATTGTTGGCAGCACAAAATCAACAAAAGCAGCTGGATTGTGATGCGAGCAGAAAATAGATAATTAGTTGTGGACTACGCCTGTCGTGCACGTTCGCATTGCATATCTTAAGTTGTGCTTCAGGATTGCTTGCAACATTATATCATAGGTTTTTATAGTTTACATCAGAAGGGAGTGACAGGGGGGACGTTGTCATCATATCACGATACGATTGTCTCGAAAGGTGTAAATTCAGTGGTCTCTAAAGAGCACCACCATATATGGCAGAGCATTTATCTAGACAGGCATTAATGCTAAAACCCCCTTTTAGGTTTAGATAGCATTTTCTATGAATGATTTTTCTCTATTTTGTGGCGGCGCACGTATAGCTTCTGCGGAAAAATTATGGACACAACCTGATAGACTAACTAATCGACGAACTGCACACGGCGCGGAATTGAAGAATAGCTTTACCGCAGAGGTGTTCTTGCACGTAGATAGGGCGATTCTATGCGAACACGTGCGATTTTATGAAGCTACCTATCTGTTGTCGATGGTTTTATCGTCTATTCATGTTGTTATAATAAGTGTGACAGCACTCGGGCTTACAACGTAAATCCTGATTGTACGAACAACAATGCTGCTTGTTTGAAACTGCAATAACTGCGTGTTGTACTAGTTGCACGTACTCGTTGGACTATGCTCGAAATAGATCTGCTTGACTGTTCATAATCCCGAGTGGATACCCCCTGCATGGAAAAGCTGCCCTCACGACGTACAAATCGACCAGGTCAACCCGCGCCATTTCATCCTCGAAGCACAGGTGGACGACTTACATCTCAGGCCAGCATCAACCGCTAGCAACAATTCGTCTTCGACTAGAAACGTTGCTTACTTACCGATTTACAATAATTCTTCTCTGAACGCGAAGTGCATTTCCTATTTATTTGTTTATTGCCTTCTGTCTACGAGGAAAATGCTATTTGAATGTCATTTGTTATGCTTCTTACGGGGCGAAAAACAATCTTGCCACATTCTAATATTATTGTACCAGTTCCGCTTTGAATTGTGCTCGCAGTTCATTGTTGAAGACTGCAGGCGGTCATGTGGGCGTACCCTTATATTGCAGTAAGTTGCTGTGAGCTAAATATATTCCACGCGAAAAGCATTTGGCTGATTGTGACAGGATGAAACCTACTTAAACAAACAGCTTCCTATGGTATATCCCAATTCAACGCACGACTATTTACCGCTCTGTAACGCCTTATGGGATGGTGGGCGATCACAGAGCATCGCTGATGATAGCATGGATACATTTTGCCTTATTGATGCTCTTTCCATGAAGTGTTTTGTTGAAACAATGCAATTTGTAAGTTGGTCACTGCATGATTGGGCTTCCCAGTACTAAATATGGGCAGTCAGGTTACAGATATCTGACTCAAAAGAAGTAGTTTTCAACTCACCAAAAGGCTGCAAATGTAGCTCTTATATTTTCACCGTGCGGTTAATAGTCTAGCCTCTCCAATATCGAATTGGACGCTGTTTAATAAGCTGCCTTACGGAGCGATCGTTAAAAGCGATCTAATTGGTTGAATGCAGTTCCACTCTCAAGTCCCCGTAAGTGGTAAGGCGTGGGCCTACTCCACCTAGAGACATTTAGAAAAGTATTTTAGATTCAAAGTCGAACGTAAGACTTATTTCCTCTTCGTTTCGTGTTAGAAGAAGTTAGCCGTCTGAAGCGACGCTTAACGACATTACCGGATTTGGTTCCTATTGTACACCATTATTATCTAATGTGAGCGCAGTAGAATAGGGCAGGGTGGGATCAGTTCTCGTAAGCAAAATGCTTTGTGGGGAAGATTAGATAGTCAAACTCGGACAAGCCGTCAAATCAAATGGGATTCGGAATAGAGTACAATGAGCCGTGTTTAGGCTAGCTTTTGCTCACCTGACCTACGCTTCAGTGAACGCAGGATGTTACAGAGCTAAGGTTTGAATAATTATGGTACGATTTGGTACGAATTATACAAGATAAACCGTTTTGTTGCCGTTGGTAATCGTTTAAACATTAACCCGTAGAGGTGGTTAGCTGCAATTGAATCACTCCCGGGTTGATGAAGTAAAATTCTTCTTAGTGAAAATCTTAAGATAAATCGTAGTGATAAGGATTCGATATCAAGTGTATCGACCATACACCTAAATATGCATTGCAAACTTTCGATCAATAAGCCGATTAAGGGCGACCATCTGAATGTTCTTAGAAGGGAACTGGCTTGGTGCAGGCCAACTAAAAAATGCTTAATAACATCTGCAAACGAAATCAGCACGTCGCTGAAGTGAACCGTACGTTCCGTAAACGTATACTGTATTCTAAGAGAAAATAATAACGGAAAAAAGTAAGTGAAAATAACGTGGAAAAGCTGTTGATACGTCGGCGAAAGTTTTCCCTCAGCTGAAACATCGACTATCTGTAATACTTCGAGCCAATTCACAGGATGAGTCTCTTTGGTTAAGAGCCATAACATTGTCCTCACCCATGTATCGCACTTTACGTTGCATCCCTAGCGCATTTGCCTATTACATAATGTAACCGGGCGGCACTTTTTTAAAAATCGCTGATTGGATTTTTACGATGAAATCTGATTCAATTTTAGCCAAATCTCTACTTTTGTAACGAGCTTAACCATCACATGTAATCATAAAAACCGAGAAAATTCATTTGAGAGAAACCTAGCATGCAACATCTATTTTCAAGCGACAAATGTTGGATTTCCAAGATCTGTTTACTCACAATAACTATCTGCACCAAATCGTACTGCTTAAAATGATGCAGAACCTTTCTTTTTTTTATGTTTTACTATTCTACAGCATAAAGATAATTTTATTATTTTAGACACATCATATAGCATGAATGATCAAATATATCAAACGGTAATATTTACTCTTATTTGTCCTTTTTATACATTTGATGGTATCACGATCTTCCATAATAAACTTGATAGACATAAGCTCTTACTTGTAAAGAATAACACACTATTGTATACAAAAGTATGTTGTTACTATTCATTCATTAAGACCATAACGTTTTAGCGAAGTTGACCTTTACTGTCTAAAATAGCATTTATTTACGTAGCAGCATTGGAATCGATCTAGTTTAGTTCAACAATCAAATTAATCGTAACGATGGATTAAATTACTGCCTCGCTGTTGCATAAAACCTGGTATATTTTTATGAAACTTTTCAACTTTTGAAATGCTTTTGACTGTTTCGAAGTGATTTAACTTTATAAGACATGTACATGCATACTGAACTTACGTATCTCAGTAGAGTTGATGTTGTGTTATTTATCCTTTATAAATGAAGCTAGCTTGTGCCGTACTTATTTCTAGTACTTGCTGCGTGTTATCTTGAAGCTTTACGGTTAACCAAACCATTACTTAGAAACAAATTTGGACGCCTGAGAATTTATTTTTCAGTCTGTTCATTTACGTATTATTCTGTACTTGGATGCGGTTTTACCAAATGTATATTTTAAAACGCTAAGCGTTTAATTGCTTTGAGAACACATCTGCATTCGAGTATGAATAAACAAAGGTTTTATTCAACAAGACACCTAAACCCATATTAACAATTGCTTCAAAATATAGTCGCGAATTACCCGATCGTTACCATTCGGTGCTATTTATTTTCGGGGCGTAATTAATGCATTTGGATCTTGCATATGCTCTGAGAGACTAAATCAGGAAGCTTTTTGATGCACAATTTTCAGCAAAATGTGTTTTAATTCAAAATTTTTTTGAGTACTAGCTGTTTTAACGAGTTTCTTTGTCAAAAAATGATCTCAAGTCTCGATCGAAAGCGCGATTTAAGTAATGGGCTAATAGGAACTACCTGTCATATATGTTTTCATTCATAATAGAACGCTGCCGAATGATACCGTTAGCAGCATTAAGCTATGACTTCAAATTGCGTCTGTGTCTGCCTTATGTGAGAACAGGTGACACATGCAGCAACTAAATATATCTTTATCGAAACAGCAATTGAAAATTGACAAGATGAACTTGGAAATATTACTATTGTTAAGCAAGTATTCTTTAAGTCAGTGCAGTGTTTGTATGAAACCATAATGAAATTCTGTCAGGCAAAACTTAAGTGCATCATGAGGCATTTCTTAAACACATAGCATAAAAACAGAGCAGACGTGCTACTTCAGAGGACATAACTTTCACAAAAACAAGTCGATGAGTTCAATTTGTTCGGTGTAACATTCTCATAATTTTTCAGAAACAGGTGGGCTTCTGGCCACAAACGCTATAGTCCCTGGATGCGGAGCAGGATCGAGGTCTCAACCTGAATCACCTGTGAAACAGTCATTCATGCAGACATTAGATAACCGTTGGCTGTCAGCACAGGATGCAGGTCTGATGGAGCACTGCAAGAAGCTGCACAAGGAGGTTGTATCGTTACAGGACCAACTCTATCAAACTAGCCAAAAATTCGAAGCCCTCACTGTTCGTTATCAGGATAAGAAGATTAAGCACCAGGAGCGAATGCACGCCCTCCGGTAGATACGTTTATTATTATTATAGAAAATGCTAATCACCCGAAATGGGCATATTTACTGGGTTTTGCTAATAAACAAATACGCGGCTTAGCACGGCGAAATGGAAGCATTTTTGTCCTCGTAAAATATTTCCTTACCACTGGTAATGTTGCGCTAAATGTCTGACCAGGGCATTCTATTAACTATCGAGCAAAAATCGTGCATGTCCTCATCCTACTGAAACATGTACCTAAATAATCTTGCAGTTTCCATATATTTATATAGGCGAACAACTGGCATGTTTTCAAAACAGAAGTTGCACGAGCAGTTTCCTCCAGAGGAACGCACCCCAGTGGATGAACTTTTCGAGTAGACAAGGACTGAGCATCGATGTTTAGGGGGCCAGTAGGGTCAGGCGGGCTTTCAAAGACGAACTGGAGCCCGATTGGAAGTATGCAATATTCCTGTCCGATATTAAAAAAAGTAGACTCCCCTTACAAACCTCAGTGCTTCAGGCCTTTCGGCCTTATACGTTGGAGGACCGTAAAGTGGCGATGCCGATATCAGGGAAGCTACATTTGCTCAGCCTGGCCCCCTGGTCATGCCAGCGCGGACCTCCGCCGTTCGATTCATAGGGGCTGCCCCGTTTTTAGAGCTTGAAATCGACGTCGAATTAAAAGACGCGGAACAAGTACAGGCTGCGCCGGACATCGACACGAAAATAAGTGCCGTTTCAGCCAGGTTTCTAAAACACACCAATGCAATGGCGTTTGTTTCCAGCTGCCAACGGGCCGTCACCATCAATAGCTATCGCGGGGAAAGTAAAGCTCAAGGCCGAAGGAAACGGGTTGAAGGTGTTAGAAGTCATAGACAACTTGGCCGACGATTCTATTTTCAGTCGCTAGTTTTAAAGCAATAATTCTGGAAAAAATAAACCAGATGGTGAGTCAAGGTGTGTAGCGAGCCGTTTTTACCAAGCCTTCATTAAGTAAGGCCAGTTGATACCTCCAAACTTTTCAAAGTGAGTAGTCGTGGCCGTCAGATTACCGAGATCCACGATGCAGGTGGATGCATGCATCTCCAATGAGTACTTTTGTGACGCCGTATACCATAGTGATTTCTGACCCAGATGGAGCATGTAAAATTTTAGGCACCGACCGCGGACGATAGACAGTTTTTTTTAAACCGGGCATCAGATTAGGCCGTGCTCAGGAGTGTTTATCACTCGCCTTATCGGAAGTCCCCGATACGTTCTTTCGTCCATCGAGAATTATATATCGGGAGTACCTCTAATCAATAAAGAACTATTCGTAATGCACCTCGTTAGTCATACCGTACTCACCGGTGATTACCTTCTCGTGCACAAACACTCAGGTTGAGTCTCCTTAGCGCAAAGAGTTCGCTTCGCAAAGGAAAAGGCACGACAAATCTTAGATGATGGCGTCATCGGAGTCCCGTCTGGTTCGTGGACTTATCTGATCACCCTGGTGAAAAAAAGGAAATGCTCAATTGGCTTCTATGTGGTTTACTAGAAGTTGAAGGCGATTCCAAAAAGAGACACACTCCCATTTCTACCGGTCGACGATGCTCTAAAGGTATTAGGAGCGGCCCAGGTGTTTTCAACTTCGAACCTGACGAGTTACTATAAACATTTATATGGCACCCAGTGACAAGGGAAATACCGTATTCAGTACCGTAGGCAACCTATATTAATTCAAGCGGGTGCCTTTCGGGTTAGCCAAAGCTCTGGCGATGTTTGAACAACTTATCAGCCTGGTAGTAGTTAAGAGGTAGCCTTGGTTTATCTCGATTACACCTTCGTATTATCTTATAGGTTCCAAGAGGACTTGCATTATTTCCGGGAAGTAAGAAGGTCCTGTTTTTAGGCCCGCTAGTCAACACCTTAAAATATCGAAAAGTTCGTCGCTATTCAGGAAATTGTACACGTCGATCTCAAGATCCCGCGTACAATCTCCCCTTACCAAAGAAAAATTGCAACAGTAAATGCCTTAGCGGCACCCCCTACTATTCGTCAGTTACAGGGCTTCCTAAGGCAAATATCTTATTACTGTTGGTCCGTATGGGACTTTGGCAAGGTCGCAAAACCGCTATACAGTTTGTCCAAAACAGACGTTCTTTTTGTGTGGACTGCTCCTCACCACGAGACATTTGAAGTGCGTGGTCGCCTGTGCAAGTAGGCGTTTCTCGGCTTGAGAGGACCGAAAAATGCTTATGCTTCCGTCGGAGACAACCGTTGTCTGGGCGGTAACAAAAGAAAAAAATTCATCTATACCTTTATAGACGCATATTTTTAGTGGCCACTGATAGTACCGCATTAAAATAGCCGCGGAGCAAGAGAGATCGCTATTCCAGGCTAGCGCGTTTATATAAGCCGCATCATTGCAATAATTTTCTTAGAAAGTGGTAGCTCACTCCGCTCAGTTTGGAGATGGCAAAAAAGTATCTGTTGAGCAGAAATTCGTTCAATATAGATGCATGTGTATTACAAGCCATATAGGATGATATACATATTCTCTTACATACATACCTCGTTTACATTAAGTTGCCCTTTCACACCTTCTGCTATTGCGCGAAATAGACGGGACTCATAGTTATTATTGGTCTAATTAAATCTTCACAAAGCAAAAATCTTTGAAGCCGTCCACGAAGCTGTGAAATAGTTTCAAAAATTGAATTCGGTATAATGCGTTGTCTACAAATAACACTATTTCAGGGAGCAACACCGAATGGAGGTTGCTCGCCTAGGAGAGCGGATTGATGTACTGCAGAGTGAACTGAAAGCACTTCATGATGAGAAGAAGAGTATGCTCAAAAGGTATTGGCTTTTTTCATACTTGAATTCTCATTGCTACAGTATTTACAGAAAACTGTCTGTGAAGTCCAAAAACAGATAGGTAAACTCACACTCATAAGCAAGTTATTTTTCGTTGTATTGACTGTTGACTAACCAACAATTTTACTTGTATTTTCCAAGCGTATATACAATACTTCGAACATCGTGCGTTATGTACTTGCTTGACTTTTATGAAAAATACCAAAATCTTCTTGGTTTATTATTCGGCCGAATAAAGTACCGTAAATAATGCTAGACTGTAATTTTTACGGGTCGGTATCTTTAAAATATAATGAGATCCTAATTTTATGGTAAGTACTGATTGTTGTTAGTTATTACGATTAACTTGTAAAATTACGTTACAACGTTTTGTGTTTATTGCCATTACAGTCTGCTCGAACGTGAAAGTGGACTCGTTACAAGGGCTCCTGAGCTTTCTCCTAAGGAGGCTAAGGACTCGAAAGACGTCATCGAACGGTCAGAAAAAGACTCTGCTCAACCCACAAGGCTGTAGGTTTACAACTTATAATGAATTCCACATAGCTCCAAGTAAACGTCGTCCTTTACGTTCAGAGCCGTCCCTTATCCAAATGTTCAAGAAGTGAGTACTTCTTAACAGGCTGAAAAAAAATTCATTCTTATCGACATTACAATGGAAGTAGCCTTCCGAGGTAATTAAATTGCAAAATAAATCTGATCGTGTTAAAGGTGGAAGAAAAGTTGCCTTTACCAATAAATAAAACGGGTGTTACAATATGACCTTAGTAATAATATTCAATTGGCATCGTCGTGCTATGAATACTTACTTACAATAACTAATACTTGTTAATTTATTTGAAAAGGACCCAATTCTAATACGACTAAAGAATTACTATAATGATAATAATAGGTGTAATTATTATAACATGAGGCTCTGTGCCTTCACCGTTTTGTGTTCACGATAGGCTGTGTGATGGGGGTGTGTCAGTGAGTCAGTCAGACTAACATAATATTCAACATTGAATATAATATATAAAAAAAATACATGTAGTATTAGTAAGCACTGAAGTACCATCTCTAACGTCCATTCATAAAAATTTTGTTTAAAAATAACTCCAAGATGAAATTAGCCAATTTGCTTATATCAGTTAATGCTAGTTGCACACTCATACACACACAGCCATAGATACCTATACATATATGTATAGGAGTCAACGAAATCCCGTTGACGAACTCAGTAGCAGCATAGCTGAATATTCTCCATTCAAGTAAAATATATATGTACTCTAGATCATTTATATCACTTGTAAAGTCCTGTGTCCCTTTCGACCCATCAGCTCAAAGGAGATCAGTAACGTCCATCTCATTAGACGCCACACACATGCATACGTATACACTGGCCACTATATATAATTTAATTCTTTTGATATACTATTTCTGCCCAGATTTGAGGCTATTTACCATAAGGTTTATGTACAAACAAGGGGAATAACTGGAAATGACTGATACTTCATTGTCAATAGTATGCAATATGTACCGGTGATATACTAATAATTATGATTACTATTATATTTAACTATTAAAAACGATCTTCACGATAACGTACGTCATCACATGTAATAGCATTTACGTCACGCGATAACGAAATTGACACCGCTTCGAATTGATAATGAAGATAGGCTCTTTGGCATGTTTTGACGCTTGCACTGCATGACCGGCTTACAGTGAGAGAGCCTATATTTAGACTACAAAGCTTCGATAAAAGCGTATATGAACGCATTAAATATCCTTCAGAAACAAGCTGATCTTTGTTACTGAGCATTTATTCAGGTGCGATATAGACGAGCAAGGACATAATAACTCAAGTGACTATGACCAAGCAAAAACAAAGAAGCATTCAATATCTTAAACAACAGTATCTGCAATGACACTTTGATGATGACAGTGAATGTCTTCCAAAAAAACGTTCTAAGTTTTTACCAACGCTTCCGTCGCCGGGCGAACGCACTTAAGAATCTATAGGTTATTGGCGACTTCCATACTTTAATGGTTTCTAACTAGAGAGTCGACTTGTTTGTTACCCATTTTCCTGAAATGTTTAACAGAGTACGATCTGTTTAATATCAATGATCGGTTTTCATTATACTCTAAGTAAAAATCGCACCTAGTGTGATTTGTAAACACTATATGATGCTACAACAAGCCGTAATTATTATTTATGATGTTCATCAACAACAGTTCACCATTCCGCAGTAACCTTCGAGGGGCTCCCTATCCTTCGTCAGCGGAAGCCATATATTCACATATATATATA